>NW_010403026.1:28917-46402 GCF_000710305.1 Buceros rhinoceros silvestris | reverse complement strand
AACAGCTTGCCCTACTGTTGTACTGAAAAAAAATGTAAGCTGTCACTTTCAAGACTGTTCCTGTACACAAGAGAAGCCAAATCCATATCGATCAGACTGACATGTTTGTAGTGAAAAATAAACTGAAACATCTATATAATTTATGGCTTGTTATGTTTAGTGATAAACAGATGCCTTAATTAAAGTTTGAGTTTCTGAGCCTTTTAAACCTATTGCCTGAATTTTATCACCTATAAATAAAGAGACCTTTGGAAAGTGGAATATATAGGTAGAAGCATTAATGTGGCATCAATGGTTAAGGCCCAGCAGTTACAGCAAATATCATACTGCTTGCCCCTTTAAACTACACTTACCTGGAGAAACCAATCTGTTATGCCCAGTTCAAGAGAACAGAAATGCTAAAAACTTAATACAGAGCATTTCAGCAGGGAAGGAAGTTAAATAAAGGCAAAGACACAGGGTTTCAAAACAGCACCTGGATACAGCAATAATGTCTAGCCTTGTCATCATCCATGGGTGTCCCAGGCCCTGTTTATTAGAAGTTTTGGTAATTAGATTCTGAAGTATGGAAATAAAAATTGCAGGTGATGTCATGGGGTGGATTCTGAAATAGACGAGCACCTCAGTTCCTCTTTCACAAAGTAAGGCAGAAGGCTTTGGAATTCATAGTGCACTTTTATATTTTCACTTCCAAATATTTATACAGTGAATACTAAGATTCCTTGTGCTTATTTTTGCCTCATTTTATGAAAATAGATGAAAATAGAGGCACTATATGCTTATGGGTAGAATTAGTGTCGCTTAGATACATAACTTTTGGGTGTCAGATCACTATAAGCTCATTCTATACTCAAGGGAAAAAATCAGGCAACTATCTCGAGGATTTTATACTATGTATGTAGGCATGAATATGAAAAACCCCTTAGGATGGACCATGTATCTCTACTGACTACAAGGAAAGGCTACAGACTCACTCAGACTAGAAGCTTAATTCCTAAAATTTATTAGCTGAAATTTGTAACACAAAAAACCTTTTTGAACTCTTCAGTGATTTATTGGCACAGCTGGACAGAGAATCCTGAAGTCCCAACTAGATTTTTTATAACTTTGGTTTACCTTACTGGTTTTGGCCCATCCCTTAATCAAGTCTCTAGAGCTGTTACTATTTTAAACAGATGTGTAGGTTTCAGGGAATGAGAAATGTAGAAGATCTTTACGCTATGCATCAAACAAATCCTAGATTAATATAACAGTTAAGATGAGAGAAACCTTTAAGGATAGAAGATTTGTGATCAATTTTTTCAAGGATTTTTATTATTTGTCAGTCTCATAAAAAGAGCATGCACCACTTTAGGGCAGAGGTTGTGTTCAAGTTCAGCTGTTGGAGGTATCTAGCTTTCAGATTTTTGTTCTTATTCAGCCCTGGAATTTAACATTAACTGGGAAACTACTAAACTGCCTTCAAGCTGAAAAAATGTTACCAAGTATCATGATCAAAACAAAAAAAAAAAACCCCAAAACAATCCCAAGCCTGAAGTTCCTCTAATTCTGACTTCTGGCTCCTTATTCTCTCTACCTATTCCTCAGACATCTTGTTATAGTAATAGATTTTGCATTGTCTTCATTACTTTTAAGAGATACGCTTTATAGCATACCCCGAGCTAACTAGCTCTGGCGCAAATAAATTATAACTGTGCTAGTTAATGCTGAGCGGAGAGACCAAACATTAAGAGAAACAGTCCAGTAAAAAAAAGCAGAGCTAACAGATCTATTTGGATTTACTGGCTTTCTACTTGCAAATTTTGCCATCTGAATGTAATACCTCCAGCTCAGAAACAACTTATGCTGTTACTTTCCAAAAACTGATGGCACAGTGTTTTGAAGAAAATTCCCCCCCTGCTGTTTTAGATGATGGAAAACAAATATTCCTGTTACAATTTTTTTTAACTTTTCTCTAACCTCTGAAATGTCGATATTTGTAAATATAAATGTAACAATCTAAGAAAAAAAGAAAAGATCAGGTTCAGTGTGAGAGTTCAATAAAAATTCTCCTCAGCACACAACAGTAGCTTGTAGAAGACCAAAAAGAAGGAATATTAAGGATAAGGGCAAGATTGGGAAAGCCTTGATTGTTGGCATATTTCAATTCACTTATGTAAACATATGGCAGGTGTTCTTACATCTAATTTTCCTGTATTTGATTTTTGTCATTTGTTAAAAAAAAAAAGGAAGGAGCAGGTTGATTTTTGAGGATGTTAGGAAAATCATGTGAAACACAACTTTTCAATGATCCATGGAAATAATAAATTTTGTTTATTCAAGAGAGGAACTGGGTTTGGAAAAGATAATTGTTTTCATCAGATTTGCTATTCTTGAAATTACAAAAGCATGGAGAACTAAATTTTAAGTAACAGGAAACATATTAAAAAAAAAAAGTGGTTTTCAACCAAATGAATAAAGAACCTGTGGAATTCATTTCCACATGATGCTACACTGGCTATAGAATTGATTGCATTAAAATGCATGAGAATCCATAAACATTCAGTTTACAAGGAATCATTTTCCATATGTCACATTTAAGCCATCTTGACAATGAAAGAATGGATTCTCAATTAGCATAGAATTCACCTTCTAAAATTCAGAGAAGTCAAGCAAGATATAATAATTTGCCTGAGTTGAATATATGTCACTTTGAAGAACCGAACTATTATCTATACTAGGGATGTGGCCAGACTTCTTAGGGAAGTCTGCTGCCTCCCTGGGGCCCGGGTTAAGGATGCGTCAAGAAAGCTTCCTATTCTGGTAGGGCTCTCAGATTACTACCATTATTGACTTTTCAGATAGGCAGCAATGAACTCACAACAAAGAGTCTGAGGGCATTCCAGAGAGACTTCAGGGCCTTGGGATGATTAGTCAAGAGATCAGGAGTACAAGTGGTGTTCTCCTCTATCCCTCTGGTTGCAGGGATTAGTATGGGAGGAAACAGGAAAACCCACCAGAACAATACCTGTCTCCAAGCCTGGTGTCACCGGCAAGACTTTGGGTTTTCTGATCATGGATCGGTTTACATGACATCAGTTCTGCTGGTGACAGACAGGGTACACCTGTGTCAAACAGGGAAAAGGATCTTTGCACAGGAGTTGGCAGGGCTTGTAGACTGACCTTTAAACTAGATGCAAAGGTCACGGCTCGCTGGAGGGAGCTAAGTCTGAGAGTGGCACATCGACGTTTGTGGGACAGTGTGCTAGCAAGCTTCTTCGGACAGCCACACCAGTGGAGACAGCAGACAGAGTGCCAAGCAATAGTATAGACACAAGGGATGCTGGTGTACCAGGAATCATGGTAGCACCCATAATGGTCAGGCAGGAATAGGTCTTCTCCCCCCTCAAAAGTCAAGTGAAGTGCATCTACACCAATGTCTGCAGCATGGGCAACAAACAAGAGGAACTGGAAGCTAACACTATTTCTTGCATAATACAACAGCATCGTCCTTTCTGACTACTACATTGTCCTCTTGGTACACGCTAAGTAGATACTGAGAAGATACTATCCTATCAGTACTTAGGAGATACGTAGTAGATACTATAGCTACTTGATTGAATCTTTGCCAAAAGGTTTAACTTTATAATGAAGCCTTGGAGTCAGTTTTAACATCTCGGAGGTTGTTTTCACGATCCATTCTCATGTGAGCCACAAAGGTTAGCATAGTTGATAGTAGAAAATAATTTTATGGGCACTAAAGCTGTCAAAAGTAAGAGCAGATATTCATTCTCTAATATGTTTTACTTGCTTACCCATGCTGGGTTTTTGGATGATTCTGATTGCTATTATTTGCTAATTTAAAAAGGTGAGATGACATTAACAACTTTGTGTTGCATTTGGCAAAAAGTCTAATACTTTCTCAAAGACAATTTGTTCCCATGGTACGACCTCGTAGATACTGTATCGTAAGGAAATAAAGAATTTAAAACAAAGATGCCTCTTTAAGAACTAGAACACGGGAAAGAGCACACTGAACCTTCATTGACATGTCCACAATCATGACAAACTTGTTCAAAGCACAGAATAATAAGTATTATATTGAAAGTTCGTAATGCTTTGAGTTTGATTTCCTCTCCTTCTCTTATATTTAATGTCATCCAGCCATTCAGGAGCAAAAGCTGCTCAATGATACCAAATTATGATTAAATGTCCCTTTTTTGTGCACATTACAGATCCTTATCACATTACGCATTAAAAAATATCTTAGCAACTCTGTAGTCAAAAGTGTTATCTCCGGCTTAGATTGAATCTCTTAAATGTCAGACTTGGTGAGTCTTTTAAGTCATAGGAATTGTTCCAAGCTTTTAAAAATGCAGCCAAGCAATTGCTCTGCATGATCTGATTTAACAATATCAGTTCAAATATGAACATCTATTCTAAATTTATATACCTACCTGTACATATAGTACATATCTAGATCAAGATAGAAAAGAATAGGATGAATAACTTAAATGCGATAGGCCTTAACTTGCCAGCTGTTTGAAAATCACAGCTCATGTTGGTTTAAACAGCAGCAAAAACCAAAGAAGACAAATGTTGTCCTTTGAAATGTTTATTTTGTATTCTTACATAGAATATTAATGATACATGCATTGATGTATAAAGAGCATGACTATACTTCAGTTTAGTCTTGACTTTAATTGTTTAGAATTCATCACTGGTGGATGACTGGACATGTTAGTCATAGTTCAGGAAGAGTTCTTCCTTTAGAAAAACTATACCATGGACTATAATATAGATATGGGGTGTGTATGTGTATATATATACATATATTTATAGTACTACTATATATAACCTGCTTTGAATCATGGCATCATCTCCATATCACAAAGCCCAGTCACGCATACCAAAGATAAATCAAGCACGATCTTGTGGGAAAACAGTAAAAAAAAAAGTTATTTAGATTATTTAAACTGTGCAAAACTACCAATTTCTCTATCATTTCACTATCAGGTGTGAAAAATGCAATTGCGTCTTCCAGAGCCTTCTGCGCATCTCCAGGTATACTGGTTTGAGGTAGTCTAGAAATGTTAGGGTTTTATTTTCAGAGAAATAAAACTGTTTCTGTCTTAAACAGTAGTGGGCAACTCATCAACTATTACAATTTTCACGTGCAAGTTCGATGAGAATGAAAAAACACTTAGTACTTTTGTGAATTGTCACTGGTTTGGCTGCGGCAGGGCCAAACCCCAGGACAAACTGTCTCTCTCCAGTCCGCCCCTTCTCCCTTCCAGGAGGAAAGGGTCAGGAGAGAGATAAAGGGAAAAGATAAAGTCAGTGGGCGAGGCCTCGGCTGAGTTTTGGAAACTAAAGCTATTTTAATAACAACAAAACCGACATTGTATACAACAAACAAGGGATTAACAAACCCATATGAGGTCTGGGCATGTGGCGCAGCGAGGGCTAAACTGCGGGCAAGCTACCAGTTGATGGCCGGTCAGGCAGCCTGCAGCCGCGACCTGGATGGGCCCTGCCAGGGCGGCTCCCGCAGGCGGCTGGAGCTCACTGTCACGGCAGGCGGCCACAGCCTGGTGTAGGAGTTTGTGCAGGCTGCAGGTGGGCAGCTTCAGGGAGGCTACAATGGTCAGGAGCAAGCAAGCAGCAAGCGAATCGTCCCACACAGCAGCCACCGTGGCGTAGTCCCCCTCAGAGCAGCCAAGAGCGGTGGCAGGATAGCCAGTCCCCTCAGCAAGTGACAACAGCCCTCAGGGCAGACAAAACGGCTGCTACCGTAGCAAGGGCTGTGACTGTCACCAGGTTTCCAGCACAGCAGGAGCGCAGGGCAGGAGGCACGAGGTCTGTCACCCACAGCTTCTTAAAGAGACTTTGTCCCGCCCAGGATCTCCACTGCCAGTGAGTGCAACAACGTTCAGGGGAAGGAACGTCTTAACTGGTTTGTTTCATGTGTCAATCAACTGGTTATGTATTAAACCAGGACATGAGTATAGAAGGAGCAGTCCCTTGTCACACACAGATCATATGACATTGTTTTCCTGTTTCAGAAGGAAGGTTAGTGCCCCGCACTGCACGCGTGTCTCTGTCAGATCTCTAGCCAGCAACGAGCTGTAGGAATCTGAGTGGCTGGAGTTGAGCGGATTGCTGAAGAAGGCAAGAAAGAGAGTGTGGAAACATCTTAGTCATGAGGGTCAAATCAAACTGAAGAGAGTCTGTACGCTTTGTGCCATGGCTTCTTTAACATGAGACAAATAAAGGGACTGTTGTGTTGCAGAGGTAAAGTTCTGCCCTAAACCGGAGACAAATATTTGCAAGAAATGCAAATGGTGTCTGAATTTGCTTGAACTTTTACAGGGTGAAAATGTGAAGAGTCACATCCAAAGTGAATTTAGCTCTTGCTTCGAAAAAGGCCAACTTTTTCTCCTAGTTTGGAGTTCTATTGTAAGTCAAAGACACTCTAACGTAATTAAAAGGAAACTTGCACCCTCGTTTCGAAGGCACTAAATGCAGTCTGTATTTTTGGGGTCAAATTAAGAAAGTTTAGCCTGGCTTAGCTAAATCATTTGAGGAAATGTATTGATTACAATGGAGTTTTCATTTAAGGCTTAGAGTTGGGTTTTCAGTGAAACTCAAGACATAGGTATCAAACTGAGCAGAAAGAGGACTAGACCTGCTGAGCTGAATATTTTGCATGGCTTTATCCTACTCTTCAATCAACAGCAATTTATGTGTTTCTCAGTGGGAATTGTTTTCAAAAGAGGGAGAAGGGAAAGTGGAGTAGAGACCCGGAGTGGGACGAGTACTACATTCGTTTCCTTGGTCTGGCCGCTAGTAGCAGGTATGAAGGTATTATTGTTCATAGTGCCTAACCGCAGATGTGCCAGCTTGATCCTCGAGATGCCACAGTTTAACACCTTATTGTAAAGACAGCAAACAGCTTTGGGCACATAAACTGTGCTGTAAACTGAAAGAATAGAGAAGTTCTTCAAAGGAAACCATGCAATTCTTTTCCCAGATGGCATGAGCTATTCATATATGCATCATTAGATAGATTATGGTAGAAACTCAAGTAAACTACACACGAATAAGTCTGAAATAACCAAAAGGCATAAAGAGATTTGGTTTCTAGTCTTCCTGGTTTTGAATGCCACTGGTGTAAATGAAAGGGAGACAAATTATTAGCTACATTGAATAATAACATCGTTATATGTAAGCAAAAAGTAACAGAAATACTGTGTAAGGTGGTGCTGAAATGAAGGGAGCATCATCTTTATACTGGGGAAAACACCAAATTAATTAAAAAATCATTAAAAATAACATTTTTGAAAGAATAGTGGACTCAAGGCATGTGAAATAAGTAAGTATACAACACAATTAGAATTTTATTTTAAATTTCATAAAAATTTTTCAGAATTCCGATTCTATATAGTGACGTATCAGTTTTACATTCTCCCTTGTTCATGAATTGTGGAACAGCTGGCCTTGGCAAAAATATCTCCCAAAGTCATCTTCTTGCACTAGTCATCTTCTTAAGAAATGACATCTCTGTCTGTATCGGTATATTATGGCAAGGCTCAAGGGGAAAATTTGAGCTGTGACTCTCTTATTATAAATGAAATCCGATGATCAGTAAAGGGTTTAGATGTCTGAAATTAGCTTCCCACTTGATTAAGCAAGCTCAGGTTTGATTATGATTTTTCTGTTCCTTTCTACAGCATCTTAGGGAGAAAAGATATTCCTAAAGATGTCTTATGCAGAGCATTATGTTGGATTTAAATTCTTTAATGTTTGGAGAAACGATCTATTGGATAGCATTTAGATGGAAAGATAATTAATAAAATACAGGCAAAATATATGATTTGACAGTTATGCATTTTATATATTGAGTTTATTTATTTATATACACATGTAAAGTGGAAAAACAAGAGGTAGGAAAATTACGTTATCTAATTTACAAAAAATCTGCAAAATAAGAATGGAAAATAGCTGCAGTGGATTAGAGATCTAAACGCATCAGCATTTTGTTTCTGACAACAATCAAAAGTGATGTCTAGGAAACCGAAAAAGGAAAGGACATGAAAACATGTTTCACATGACTTTTATTCTAGTTTCCAATGACTTAAAGGCTCAGGATAGATTTTTCCCCTATTATCTTGGCCAGTCAACTTACAGCCTTTAACCGTCTACAATGTCCTAGTAGAAATCCCACAAATTAACTACCCTTTGCATTAAAGGCTACTTGCTTTCACTTCCATTTCACCGGCTATCTGCTAGCTTCCTTTGACGACTCACAATAATACATAAACTCTTTACAGTTCTTCCACACTTCTGCACATTCTCCAAGCCAAGGCAGAAATGTTAGCAAGCTGGGTTTTCGTGGGGAAATTCAACACACCTCAGAGGAGCTACCATTCATATTCAGCTCAAGCGATGACTAAGCAATAGCTAAGTTATATAATCATGCCCTTCCTTCCCCTCCTTAGCTCTAAAAATTGTCATTGACAGCTCAACAAATCGTAGCAAATGCAACAACAGGAGTTTTAAAAGTGATGCATGTAAAAACACTGATGAACAACATTCAAAGACAGTTTTCTGATTTTTACTGGGAAAATAAACCAACCCGATAAACGTTTAGTGAATAAGTCTTGCGTCATGACTTTTGTCGTGAAGTTTTATGCATCTTTTAGCTTTGCTTGGACAGGAAGCTTTGTGAAAGCACTTGAGAGTATTCTAACGAGATGTATGTGTCCATGGGGAACACGTGCATGTGTGTGCTTGTTACAGGCTACAGGCTATCACTGTCCTCTGCTGGACAGTCAAACTATCCTAAAGTTGTCTTATGTGCCATATTTGCATCAGTTCAAAATACTACTCCAATCAACCTGTAGATTACTGTGTGTTATTTCTGAGTAGCCAAGTGTTCTAAACATGTAACATATGATACAGTAGCAAACAGTTATTTTTATTCTTCAGCAAGAGAAGGTAGTTGTCTGCATAAAAAGCCTACTGAGTAAGAGAAGGTAGAAAAGGAAGACCACTACTATTTTTATTTTATCCTGTTAATTCTATTCATCCAGAAACCAAATCTAGTTAAGGTTTTTGATAATCATCTAGAGTGAAGACTCAGACTCAGATCATATGCTTCCAGTCAGGTCCAGGGCATAATATCAAATCTCTTTTAGTCAGGGTTTCAGGTTTTCATTTGAACACTGCAGTAGAACAAGAAAAGATTCAATCGCTGCAGCTGTGTTGAAGATAAGTAAGTCAAAATTACCGGCACAATCACTAAACCAAAAAAAAAAAGGAGATTAAAAATCGATGAGATCTAAGTACAAAAAAGATTGTTTTATGCTGCAGTATTTTAATACTTGGCCAGTTGTCTTTTACATACTTCCCTCTCTAACTACAACACAACATTTTAAATAATCTTTTACCATTAATGTTTCTACCTTTGCAAGTTTTTTTTTTTTGCTGTTGTTGTTGTTTTGGATTTTTTGATGTTGACATGTATTATTTGAAAGTCTGTTATTTGAAAGTTTACTCATTTAGAAAATTTGATTTTATTGTTTTTTATAAATTTCAAATAAATACTAGTTTGAGACTACTTTGAGAGCTAATTTGACTGTTATCACTGGAAAGAAGTATGACCTCAGTCATGGTAACAAAGAACTTATGAGTATGATGAAAAACTCCCGTCACTAATGGACGACTGCTCCTGCATCCAATATGTGTTTCCTATCCAAGCACATAGTCAATACTTATTCCAAGAGGTCCAAGAAGTAGTGAATCCAAGAATGTTTTGAATGTGCTAACAGCAATTGTTTTGTTACAAGAAAAAAAAAATTTTCTGGACAGCTGGAATGCTCAAAAGCGGGAGAGCACTTTCCCTAACAAGTCAGTCATGCTTACTCTGCTGTTACTATAGCCTGATCAATCCTGATTTCTTCAGGAATGGAGAATAACTAACCTAGTATAACCAATGGTTAAAAGAGTTCCCTCTACCTGACACGAGTCTGAAAAAATTTGAATGAGGAAGGAATGAGCCAGTCTTTAGAATCACACTCTGAGTGTTCCTACCATGAGGTGCCCCATCAACCAGTCCGAGGCAGTGCTTTTCACGCATCTCAATAAATGCTTTGAAAACTCCATTAACCTTTTTAATTTCTTTGGAAGAAGAAATACCTGTGTCTCAGAGTATTTCAGATTCTTGGTAAATATAGAAGATTTTAACCAATTCCACACTGGTTTGAATCTCAGTCCAGTGTACCTTGTACAAACAGCTAAAGTGCCTGCCAAACAGTCAGAATTCTCAAATGGCAACAGAACAGCCAGATTCAGTACTCCTGATAGTTACTGAATCTAGCCACGTTTTCTTCCTATTTCCACTAAATGTAAGTAACTAGGGAGTGAACGAGAAATACACAGCCCAGTGCAGGAGGGTAAGAAATATCGATAAAGGTCAGCAGTGTGTCAATGAGCTGGTCCGAGAGGAAAACAGGGACAGGTAACAAAAGAGAGGAGCCCTGGTGTACATATACCCAAACTATGTCAACTTGCACTGTTTCTTTTCTGGTTTAAGTCTCTTACGCAATGCCACAGGGTGTATACATATGTCAGCGTACAAATAGCTTTGTGTCTTGAATGTACATCTTAAATATTAAGTACACCCCAAAGCACAGGAAGAAGCATTTTTAAGTAAGCAGGCCTAATCCAAATATCCAGATGCTGACTGCCTTCTGCTTAGAGGTGTGGATTTATAGCTGAACTTTACAGGTCACTCTGATTTTATCAAAACTCAGAACTCTACATAGTTCTACACATTTCAGTGCTTCTTTTTTATTTATAAATCCAGAAAAATCCTTTCTTATCCTTAATATCTACTTGTAACAATACATAGAACCATAGAATCATTTTCTTTGAAACAGACCTTTGAGATCATCAAGCCCAACCGTTACCTTGCTCTGCCAAATCACCACTAAATCACATCCCTCAGCACGACATCTACACACCTTTTAAATACCACCAGGGATCGTGACTCCACCACTTCCCTGGGCAGCCTGTTCTAGGGCTTGACAACCCTTTCAGAGAATAAATTTTTCCCAGCATTCAATGTAAACCTCCTCTGGTGCAACTTGAGGCTATTTCCTCTTGTTCTGTCACTCATTACGGGCAGCCTGTTCCAATGTTTGACAACTCTTTCAGTGAAGAATTTTTTCTTAATATCCAGCCTAAATTTCACCTGACACATTTTGAGTCCGTTTCTTTTATCTTGTTACTTAGGAGAAGATACCAATCCCCATAAAACATAAAATAGTTAGCCCCTACTAACACAAAATTACCAGGCCAAACTCTTCATCAGAGTAGGTTCACATAAATACGTGTTTTGAAAGAAGGATTCCTCAAACGTCCACAGTCAGTAGAGAAAAAAGAAAAAGAAAAAAGAAAAAGAAAAAAAACCTGCCTCAGTTTGAAATTAGAACCCTGTAGTCTCCAAAAGGTGTTTTTTCTAATGTGACTTTCTGCAGCCTCTGGGAGCATGTGAGCACGTGAGAGCTACACAAGGGAGTTTAAGTGGTTCGTTAAGGCAAAGAAAACACGAGAATCACAGGTTTTAAATTAAAGGGTTGGAACAGAATTGGTTAAATGCTTAACACAATTAAAACCTGAAATCAATCATTTAAAGTCAAACAGGACTGATTGAAAATTGAGATGAGAGAGATTAATAAATACATAAATAGGTATATACAGAGATGTTCCCTCCCTCCGTTTTGAATACGCATCCCTGCTTAAAAAACCAAAGACCCGGGCCACATGGCCCGAGAGGGGGGCGGGGAGAGGGGGGACGAGAGTTGAGGAGAGTCGCCACGTTCTTAACCTCCAAGGTTCCAGTCCAGAAATGAACTATCCAGGCAAACTTTTGCAACCCCTTGTAGAAGACATCATCATATCTTCTTTTCCACGTCAGTGGGCATGGGGGTTGCGTCTCTCATGTGACAGGACAGCTGCATCTGTCCCGGCACAATGGCTTCCATCACCGCTTACAGGGGACGGTCCTTCATCTCATCCCTCAGCAGTGAATCACTTGATGTGGGGGCGGGGACACCTCTCGTGCTCCTTTCCACCCCCTCAAGAAAACAGGAAAGTATCCATGAAAGAGTCTTTTACTGCTGCGTGGAGGAAGTGGTATCCTTTCTCTCTTTGAAAGAAATCTCTCTCTGTTTGTCCCATCATGAAATCAAATGGGCACCAGGGAGTGTCGAGAAACTCTGCTTTTCATATGCTTATTTACTCAGGCATTTGATTGATATGCCTCAGCTCCCAATCAGAAGCTGAGAGGGCTGGCGCAAAAGTTGCAAGAAAGTTTTTTGCGCACTTAGAGGGGAAGGGAAGGGAGGACACAGGAGTCTCAGCCCCACTGACACCATCTTAACCCATTACAAACCACAACCCGCATAATATGTCAAATTGTTCAACTGTATATTGTTACGAGAAGAATTATGTTAAAAAGCATTGTTTTCAAACAAACATCTTCTGCTTGTTCTATACTTAACACAAAGACCTGTATTTTGCTGCCTTGACTACCAGCATGACTACCTGAGGAGACTCCTCTGAAGCTGATGGAATTACTACTGTTAAGAACCATGGTAGGATCAAGCCCATCTTCTTTATTTAAACATCAATTTAAAGAATGTGTTCTAGATTGATGAATACATTACCTGAACAACAACTGGTCCTGTCAAAGGAATATCTTGCTTTAAGTTGTATATGAAGTGTTTTGTAGCTATCGGAATCATTTGATCTCATAAGGGAAATACCAGGTCCTTCCATGAACACGTGACAGAGTGTGCTGAGCCTTCAGTGTCCAGCGAGACAACACATAAAAGGAATCTTTGCTTTTTCCTCTTGGCTGGCTGACTGCTCATTTCTCTAGTATGTTTTTGATAATTTTTCTTCTGCAAGTCCGTTACTAAATTTTCCAAAAGCCTTGCATTGTTCTTCCCCGATGGAATGTGCTGAAGGAAGCAATGTGAGCAGTGCACTCTCAACCCCCTCAGTTTCCTGCTGCCCACAGCTGTCCTGCACATTGTCAGGATACGTAAACAATGTAGGCAAACCAGGCACAGCAGACCTGTCTCTTCCCCACTGCCTGACAGATACATTTTGGAAATGGTACCTTTTGCATTGCTGAACAATCTGTCACATGTGTCTTCCTCTTAAACCTCAAGCTTCACAGATGAAGGGACAAATAAGAATAATTTGACAGATCATACCGGGATCTTGCAAGTGCTCTGAACACAATATTAGGTTATAGTTATGGATGATGAAGCAAAAGGCTTCACTTCCCCTACAAGCAGAAAAAAGAAGAAATGATGGACTGCTCCTGATTTCCATTCCCCCGCCCCCCTCCACGGCCACAGTCATTTTTACCATTCTGTAAAATACAGCTACTATGAAGCTGTAAACGGGCACTCACTTTTCTCCAGTCTATTGACATAATCCTAATCCATCAGTCATAAGCATCACTAGGAGAAAAAAAAAAGAAAAATTTCCTGGTAATATAAACAAGTTTAGTGAGTCCTCTGTGGCTTTTTTGAAAACAAGAATATAGATTTCTAGGACACCAAATATGTATTTGAAAAAGTCAGATAATACTGGTTTATAATGGCCCAATCAAGGTCAGGCTCCAACCTATATTTTCATGAACTCCTGATTCTCTTTTAGCTAAAATGAAAATTTTAGTACTGAAAAGGTTAAACCAAGCGCTCCTCACCTGCACTATGAGGCTTACCATTCCCGCCTCAATCCATCACAAAGCTGAGACAGCACTTTACGTTATGAATTGGTGGTCCGCTCTAAAACGTTATCCTGCTTTTTGAAGAGGGATCGAAGAGCCAAGCAAAGTGTTTGTAACAAGGAGAAATGCTCATAATAGACCGTAGTGAAACCAGAGTCCAACGAAAATGGCAAAAAGGGAGTACGGAATACAGGCAAACAGGAGTCTTTTGATCATAAAAGTAACAGTTTGGGTATAGCGCAAGAACTTTTAAAGGGAATTTATTGAAATAATGTGAAAAAATGTCAGGACAGGAACACTTTTATAAATAGACTTAATGCACTAATTATATAAATGAACAGAACTGATTCAGGCTGTGTGGTTATTTTGACAGCCTGCAAAACCTTCATATGGTCAACTTGGGGTTTTTTGGTTTTGGGGTTTTTTTTCCCAAATGAGCTGTACACGTCAAGCAAAGTGGACAGTAACACAGAACATCCAGAATATTGAGAACATGTGTTGTCTGCTGTGGGATGTTTAGCTCAGATTTACAATACAGTTTAAATCACAGTTTCAGATTTCCTGAGACTTCCTGAAACAGCTGTTAAAATAATAAATAAATAAGGTTGCCTGAAATCAGATGAGTGGACTGGAGAGTGAGTGCTTTGTCCTTTTGGCTTATCATGGCAGGATTCAGAGGCTTACTGCCTCAGAACAGAGCAAAACCACTGTGCTCTCTAACAGACTCCGAATCTAGACCATCCAGGCCCTCAGCAGTAACAGAAAGTGTCTTTCCATCCTTTTGTACCAGTTTCTAGTACAAAGAGGTAGCATTGTCAAAAGATTTTACCCTTTTAATTTACTTTTAAAAATGAATGTTTTGACTACAGATACATCTTGATGTTGCATATCATATAACCAAACAGACAAGCAATATGCACATACCAACGCAGTCGCAAAATTACACAAGTCCCACAGATAATCAGATACTCTCTGCTTCTTTATTTTTTAATGTAATCTCCCCTAAAAAGTTTTCCAAAGTGAATACAGAATCATTTCACTACCATCATGCCTAAACACCAAGCTTTTTGTTAGCACAGTTATAGCATTGTTTCTCAGACTGATGTCAACTGCTAACAAAATAAATACATTTTTTATATAGTAATCTATTACTTCTAAAGAGAAACAATGCATTTTAAAACACATTCTGGGTCTTGTCCAGTACACAACAAATGCGTCCACACCAAAGGTGTAACTGAGTACTGTGTGTCAATTTGGGAATATTTAGAAAAGAGTATGTACAAGAAAGGATATATCCATGCTTTGTATATTATTTTCCCCAATATTCTGTTCTAATGTCCACCAGCTTGTTCTACGGACTTCCTAAAACAGAAGTCATACCACTGTATTTGAAAAGGTTTCATTATTTTTTCTTCAATGAATTTGTCAGTCATTTTTTCAAACTTTTGTTATGTTTAGTTTAACTTCACATTGGTAAGTGAAGTTATACCGTTTTCTGTGTTTCAAGCTTTCTTTTTGATGCTTCTCACTTTTTGTGCTAGAAGACAATCATTCTCTTTTCATCTCTTCTTTACCTTCATGTTATATAAACTAAACTTAGATGATGAAACCACACGCTATGTAACACAAATCCTTGAATATTTCATCCACAAAATATTGTTCACGGCCACACTGATGCAATCCACATGAACAGAGAGATTTAACTTGATTCTACAAGGAACATTAACACAGTTTGGCCTCTCATTCAGAGAGCTTCACAGCAACTTTGTGTCGTTTTGTTTGCTGCCAAGGATCATGTTTTCTCATCCTTCTTGGCTCAGAGAAACTTGGCAGAAAAAATAATGCAGGAAGTAGGGAGCTATTACAGTTTACAGGAAATTTAGGAAGATTTGAACACTTTCTATTGTATCAAACTTCATCCTTAAAATAACAAAAATAAATCCAACATGCAAGCAAGGAGGTGTGTTGGGGGCAAAAGCTTAAACCTGGACATGACTTGTTAACTATTGGATCTCGCTCACTCACAAACACACACACAAACACAAGATTAACTATTTAAATAACTCAGAACTACCCGACATTGTTTAATTCTTATTTGGCAGGTTCGGTAGTGAATAATTGTCTCTGTAACTATGGCGTTCTTCAGAGCATTACAAGTTTTGAACCAATTAGGTGCATCAACTACTCAAACTAAGAATGTCATTACAGAGGCAGTTAACAAACACCGAAGGGGACTCAAATATAAAATAACATCAAACTGTTTCTCTAAGAAATTAGTAATAACAATGATAAATCAAGGAGGAAATGTGAATTGTCTGTTCATTGTGGAAGTACAGATTCTATTTCAAGGGAAACTAAATGAAAGTATAATACACCAGCCTTTTCTGAACAAAAATAACTCGAAAATAACTCAAAGTTGACCTCAGATTTTATAAGTCTTCATGAATTATATACTAGATATAACCTATTTAAATCTCTAGGATTTAACTTCTCTTAATAACGAATTAGGTTTTCTAAAAGAACTAAAAACTCAATGCGATTTTAACAATTTGATAGAGCTGTAGTTTGAAGAAACGCGAACCTACATTAGGAGGTTTTGTATGGTCTGAAATAGTTGAAGTTAACTTTTTCTATCCATTTGATAATGATTATGAAATTACTTCCAACTCTCTGCACCATGCCTGTAAAATCTTGTGAAATAATCTTTTCATGCTGATCCTTATCATTCTCACTTACTTTTTTTTTCAAAAAGGATGAATCACAATGTTGGGATTTAATTCAAAAGCACTCTTATAGTCTCACCTTAACAAAAGAGAACTTGTTCCCTTGCTGATTGCTACTTTTACCTGCTGGATGTCTTTTCAGAAGTTGTATCTATTTTCAAAGAAAATATATTAATGTCAAATTCAATATAAAAGGTCAAAACGCCCCCATTCATTGACAGAAAACTCTTTTGGAAGCAGCAGGTAACAAGATCAAAGTGCACATTAGATTTAACTGGAAGGCTGCATCAGGTTAGTTAATGGTCATCTGTGACAAATGGGTGACTTTGGTAGATTGCTCAAGACTTCTAACTCAGCTTCTAAAAAGCAACATGACATTGGAGGTTGTTAAGCCACAAACATTTCTGTAAGGGACTGTGTTACAGCAGTGCAATCCTCTAAACGATCATGATACTACTTTCCAAATTTAACGCCTAGTGCTAAACTTTAGCTTTAATTCAGATGGTATAAGACTTGTTAGCTCTGCCAATCTCATCTCTGAAGAGATTTCTGTTTCAAGTGTCTGGCAGCCTTTTACGGAGGTTATGACACCTCTCAGCCTGATCAGGCAAACCACCTGCCAGTATTTCTGCAATCAATATGCACGTTGCCTAAAACGGCGTGCGTAGTTAAGAAGTGAGCAGAGTTGGAAGTATATCAGTGCACAGCTGGTCCTATGGCCACCCTTTTAAGCATGACATAATGACAACTACTAAGTCTGCTACACTAGACGTGATAAAATGAATTATCCATCTAGCAGATGTTGGGACACTATGCATTTGTGTTAGACCGTAATGATATGTTTTTCTAAAGGAATGATTTATAATTTGATGGAAAAATACAGCAAGATCTATTCAGGGAGCTCTGTGAAGAGTTATTTTTAATATGTCAGTGTACCAAAATCTAATTAAGATTTGTAAAGCTGTTATGA
>NW_010403026.1:3463-28782 GCF_000710305.1 Buceros rhinoceros silvestris | reverse complement strand
GAATGCCATGACCCAACTTTCAAACAAGTTTGCTTTGATTCAGGGATAGCAAAGAGAGTGAGAGATTAATTGAAAAGGTAGGATACTTGATCCTTTTTTCTCTAAGTATAAAGCATAGGTGGCTATGTTCTTTATCTTTTGTCCTAGACAATCTCATCAAATCTGGGGAGCTCAGTTCTGGGAAGTTGGACAGGTTTCATTGAAAAGGTGAAGAGCAATCGGATATGATAGGATTTACACGTCTTTGGAAATGCTTATTGAAAACCTACTAAGTCTGTGTAGGATTGTCTATCCAGGCTGAACTGGGAACTTCTTTTATCATTGTCCTTAATCTTTCAAAGGCCAGCTAAGAGACTGTGGTTTAGAGACAAAGCACTTTTTCACTAGATGAGAAACATAAACAGACCACAGTGAGAGTTATAATGGTGTTTTATTCTGTTGCCTTATTACCTGAAATTTTCAAACAATTGCAATACAAAGAGAATATTATTGTGGAGGATTTTTTTTGTAAGTTCCCTTCTGTAACTTTTCCTTTTAGTACTTTTGACACCTGCTGAGGGATTTTGTAAATCTACCAAGCTGAATTCACTTCTCTTTTAAACACAAATACACTTTCACATTCAGAGACTGGTATGGGAGTTTACACACAGCCACTGTGATTTTGCAGGCCTAGCCACCGCCCTTTATCCAGAAATGATGTAGGTGAAGCAGTAGAAGTAATCGTCAAAAGCACAGGCACGAGGCCAGCCTTAAACAGCAGTTGAACAACTAGGCTTAAAGGCAGATTCCCTAGCAGCAGATGGAGCCAGTGCAGGGCCCTAGCATTCTCTGGGGGAGCTGTATGTCCATAGGCAACGTAGAAAAATGGAGCAGAAAAAGAAGAAAAATCAGAACAGCCTAAACACAGAGGAAGAAGTCTGAGCAATAGGACTAGACAAAGGAAAAGAAAAAAAAAGCTGCAGAATGAGGGTCAGAGTAAAGCACTCTAAAGCCTTAGATACTATTATTTTAATGGTTTTGTTCCTTTTTATTTGTATGGTTTATCCCATGAAACTGATGATTTTTGAGAGCACCTATTTCTTGCTCCAACATAAATAGTTTTTAAGTCAACAAATTTTAGCTGTAGTTTTCACAGCTGTCATCATAACTATTTGTTGCATTTGTTCACATTTTACACAAAACTTTACGTTCTGGAGTTTTTAAGGGCTTTTTGATATATTGATATTTTTGTAAGTAATTTATATTTGATTGTGAAGCCAACACACAGGAGGGTCATAAAAATGATCAGAGGGCTGGAACGCCTCTGCTATGAGGACAGGCTGAGAAAGCTGGAGTTGTCCAGCCTGGAGAAAGGGCGGCTCCAGGGAGACCTTACAGCAGCCTTCCAGCACCTAAAAGGGCCCTATAAGAAAGTCAAAGAGGGACTTTTTACAAGGGCATATAGTGATAGGACAAGGGGTGATGACTTTAAAGTGAAAGAGGGGAGATTTGGATTCGATGTAAGGAAGAAATTCCGTACTGTGATGGTGGTGAGGCACTGGAATATGTTACCTAGAGAGGCTGTGGATGCTCCATCCCTGGAAGCGTTCAGCCAGGCTGGACGAGGCTTTGAGAAACCTGGGCTAGTGGAAGGTGCCCCTGCCTTCCAGAGGGTTGGAACTAGATGATATTTAAGGTCCCTTTCAATTCAAACAATTCTATGATTCTATGATATTCTACTATAGTTCTACCACTCTTTCGGCAGTTCTTTGTATTTTTTAAACAAATTTTAATATAACCAATGGAGTTTTACTTGTATTGTGCAAGTGTTGGGTTAAGTCTTTAACAACTACATAAAAGATAACTGTCTAAATAAAGTAGAGGAAAGCTAGTGGATAAGAAGTGTGAACTACAGTCATTTCAGATGACAGACCCTTGTCTTATAAGGTTCCTTCTACACATCACTACAGTCTCAGCATCTCTCATAAGATGTACACTTTTTTTTTTAATTCAGTTATTTTCTCTATTGTTTCACATCTGCCTAGTGAAGAACAGTAAAAGTCCAAAATAGGGTATTTTTCATCTGTCAGGGTAGAGTGAAAACTGACTTTACTAGAGTATTACAGGCCTTTCAGCTCATTTGCGACAGAGGTGTAGGTGTATTAAGCTAAAATAGCTGTAATGTTCAAGCAGGATACTAATATATCTGAATAGCATTCTTTGTGCTATGCCTGCCTCTTCAGAGATACCGCAAGGATATCTGTCCAGTGACAGTCATCTAAACTACATGAAAATTATTAACAGTTTAACATGTTATAATAAAACTTTGTTTCATTTAAGTAGGCGTGTATTGTGAAATCTGCACTAGAATTAATTCCGTTCACATTCACTTCCTGTCACTAGAGACTGACCACATCTGTCTGCCATGCTGTTGCTATTTCCGCATCAGCTCACTGCAGTGTTATGCTGACTCCAGCTCATGCCTGTAAACTCCTGAAAGCCTCATGCAGTACCATTGGGGAGAAATTAAAATAAAGGTTAATGTCATTTTTTATGGTTGACCAGTTCTTTAAAAAGACCAAAGAGAAGGTAGCCTCTGAAGCCTGAAGTATTTATTAGTCTAAGGACCATTGGGGAGTACCAAATACACCTGTCAAAGCTGAGCTTATCACATTCTGAGGAGGAATTACAAGTGCTTGTTACAGAAGCAGCAAAATCAGCAATACTGCTCTCAAGTTAGCATTGATGAAACAAAGATGGTAATGGAAAACTACACACAGGAGTGAGTAAAAGATAAAATTGAACTGTAGCACAGTTTCTAAACTCAGGACTAAACTTTAGCAGGTTTTCTTTCTTTAAAATGCATTACAGAAGAAGGAAAACACTCATTTAGTATATGCTAAATGTGTGCTTGCACATACATATGCCAATACGGGGGGGTGTGGGAAATCTGTGTTTTATATCACATATAACACAGGTTCTTTATAGATCATGACGAATCAATTTAGCTCAGTGAAATTTTGAATTGATAGCTCTACAAATTCAGCAATACCATTCTGGTAGAGCAGGAAAAGATCATTTGCCATTGGCCAGTAATTGCCCTTCTTCATGTGGAAGTATTATTTTGTTTGTTGGTCATGAATTCATTTTGTATCACATGCTTGATCTTTGGCTTTTCCAAAACTAGTCAAATAAAATGACAGAGATCACATGTTACAGTAATTGTGTTGCTTGGATTCATCTCAGTTTTTTTTTTTTTAGACTGGGAGGGTGTACTCTTATTTTATTAGATAACTAAACTGACTAGGGAGTTGAGCAAGTAACTACATCCTGATAGGAGCATACCAGTTCCTTATGTTCCAAGCACCTTCTGGCCTAAACATCCTACAATATTGAACATACAGTGATCGGGAAATGAAAGAATTACCAAAAAGAAAAAGAGAGCAGATGATTATTAAAGTAATTCAACAAAGTTTAAAGAGCTACAGTGAGTCTAAGTCTCCTGTATAGGTCCACAACCAAACTGCCATGAAAATCAATAGAGATTTTGACCATTGCTATATGATGACATTGCCAGATTTAAGCAAGAAGTCGCTAAGAGTGAAGAATTCCCTACTATACTACTATACTCTATACACTACTATACTAGTGTTCAGCAAGCTGCGTCAATAAAAGCTCCAAAATAATTATCATAAATCCTGCCAATATTAGGCTGCCCTATATGTTATGAAAAAAAAAAAAATAGGAAAAGGAATCTTGTACAGTAACTTTACTGAGGTGTGTGTATGTATATACACATTCTATTGTTTATTGTATAAAGTTTATTGACTTGTTTGTGCTTTGGATATTTGATTTTGTAATAATCTGGTGTTTTATGAATTGACCTGACATTTGCAAGGAATATTGGTTGGTGTATAGATCAGTATTTGGAAAAATATATTTTCTGTGGTCATATAAGCCATACTATTTTAACATTTCATAAATGGGATTAGAAAATACCTGTATTTGGGCAATAATTTCATTTGTAAGCTGAATTTCTAAACACAGGTGTAACTTAACAAACCCGTGTTGCTGATCTGCAAAATATGGATGGCGTGAGATCTGTTTACTGGAAACCATGAAAGTAACCACACAGTAACTCTGTAGGTGGGTTGACTGCCTGTCTGATAGATTACTTCTACAGAAATCCATACCGGTTTTTCTTTACATCATTCCACTCAGATATGGAGTAGGTTATGTGAGCTCTGTACAGTAAGTACACTTTAAATATTTCCTAAGTGCTTATAGCATCTATTATTCAATTTACATACTTGTTAAGTCCTTGAGTACACCAACAGGCCCTAATTGCTCTGACTAGCCACATCTGGGGTCCCCCCCCCAATTTGTCCACTGGCCCAAGAGCTGCATTTAAGTTCAGGCTCTTTTCCTTGCCTGAGCTGTGATGTGGGCACCTTGTGTGTTACTGCCTGGTGAGTGTGCATGTGCCTTGTGTTTGCTGTACTTGGCTGAGCCCAGCTGTTACCACTAGATCTGTTTTGTTCATCTTGCTCTGATGTGGTGGGACTGCAGCTTTTGTATTCATCCATCTGTTGCCTTGCTGTTATTAGTTCTTGAGTTGCCTTCGCTTGCAGAGCAGTCTGCTCTTGCCACTTTTGATAATTTTTCTACTCCAGGATTAAACTAGACTCTTTCCAGGGTAGCTATTCTGTAAAAACAGATAAACCTCCCAACTCTTTGTGTATGCAAGCATTCTGACTCTTCAAATCTCTACAGTTTGCAAGACTGGGGTAAAGAGATTTTTTTTTCTTGCCACACAGATTTTATCTCCACTTCAATATGGGCCTTTCTGCACTCTAAGTATTACATTGCACTGTACCAAAGTAACCTGCAAGTGGTGTTTTTTACGCTTCTTTTATCTTACTATGTGGAAGTATTTCTGGTTTGAATGACATGAAAAGAAAATAAAATTGTAGTACTTGCTTTGTCTTGGGAGGATTACTCTCCATTTAAGTGAAAGTGGAAGTTTGTAAGGAAATGTGTAATCATGTATAAACTGTTTTATTAAGGGAATAGGGAACATGCTGCACTGTTTGACCAGCAGAAAGGAAAAAAACCCCTCACAGCTGTGGCTTCCTTCCGTTCATTATTATTAAATTATTCTTTCCAAATGAATATTGAAGTGCAACTAACTTATTTGAAGGCATATTTACTGACTGAAACACAAACTGTGAAGCTGATCAGCAGTTGAGAGCCTCAGATAAGAAACAGGCCAAAGTTTTCTTTAGGAGGAAAAAGCAGTACCAAATCTGTCAATATGCTGGGTGTGCAAACCTTTGGTTTCTTCTTGAATGATGAACAGAGGTGCATTGACAGTAGTACAGTACCCCAGACCAAACTTATCTTGCTAATGGGTCAGTGGCAGAAAGATGAGGTGTGAAGCTGGATTTAAAATAAAAATACTAGAGTTTAAGAACAAGGTAGAGATAATGGTCTTTTTAGCTAACTTAACACTTCAGAGTCATAGGGGTCAGTTTGTCATCTGTGGGAACTAGCAAGATACGGCTAAATCGTGTTCGTACTTCTTTATTCCTTTTGTTCAAATTTGTCTGGTGTCTGTGTCTGCCTGTTTTTACTTTGTAACTTATCTAGGGCAAGGACCTAGGGCAAATAAGGGTAACCTTGCCACATACCATCTTGCAAGCTTGTTCAGTGTCCATCACACTGTGAATACAAGGTATGGAAAATAAATACAACTTTCAAATCCCAGTGCTTAACTAGTTATCTATGTAGATGCTACCTATTTGATCTGACTGGTGCAGTTGAACAAGGCTCAGATCTCAACTTGTATGACTTGCCTAAGATCTCTTATTTTATAAAACCCCACATCTCCATAAGGTTATCTCTTGTGCAGATCGAAAAAGAACAAAAGAAAAAAAAAAGCAGTGACACCATCAACAACCTCATCCTGCCCCATTCTTGTAGGGTCTCACTGAGTGATGTGATCAGTACACCCAGTTATTTGTCCCATTACTGCCATTATGGAGATGACTTTTCTTAAGCTTGTTCTTGTATGATAGACTTTACTGATGACACTGGTAACTTTTTTCCCCTCAAGTGGTAGATTGTTTCCTTAGGAAAGGGTGATCTGAGGCAATAAAAGAAAAGACAGAAGCACTTGCCAATGATAAATGTTAAAGTTAATGTAGGACATTTGGACAATTCAAGTATTAGTGGCAAATGAAGTGCCTGATTTGAAGAGAAAGAACTGAGTGACCATGGAGTGGAGAGGCTGTGAAGTTCCGTGACTAGAAGAAAATTACTTGTGTAGCCTTAAGCAAGCATTAAGATGGGTGTGCATGTCATATTGTGCCATTGGCAGGAAGGATCTGAATTTTTGAATTCTCTTGTATGAGAAGTTACATACCTCTATAAAGCCAGTTTTACTTATTCGTTCCTACCCGTGTCAACTTAGCTTGTCAACATAAATGATTCTGGCTGGCTGCTCCTAGGTCAGGCCCTCTCATCCCATCTGTAGACTTGAACAAGACTGCACTACCTCCTATGCAGTAGTTTTGCCTGAGTTTTAGTTATCCTAACTGAAGAGGAGTATTCTTTACCCGCAAATGTATGCATGTTAGAACATTCTTGAGTCTAACTAAAAATTCTTGTTCTTCTATAAAAGTGTTACTGCAGTTAATGGACAAAAAATCAGCCCAAGAGTGGTGTGTGTTGAGGGAAGAACAGTAGGCTGAAGGAATCAGACAAAAGAGACAGTACAGCCATCATTCTTCTGCTAATTACCTATTCTGTAAACTTCCTAGTTACAGTAAAATTCTCATTTATTTTTGGCTTTTTGGTTTATGTAGCTGGTAGAGTAATTAGATAAACTATTCATATACTGATACATAGTTATGAGTCTATATGTGATCTTCATGAAGTTATTAGCACCCAGAGACAGTTCCTAATGTATTATGCTATAATGAGGAAATACTCTGCAATTGACCATAGCTTTACTATGGAGTAGAAGTTAATTCATCCTCCGTAATCATGCTTATGGGTGAAATGTCTGACACTAGAAACTCTTCTTTTAAAGCTAATGAACAACTGCACTAGACTTTTTTTTTCCCCAGCTGGGTATTTGGATAACTATGTAATTTTACTTGGACCATCACGCAATCTTCTCTCCTGGAGTCTTCCTGCTACAAAGTCTTGATGAAAAATACAGCCTTGCATTGACACAAGTTTTTGTAGTAATATCTGATGGCTAGTTATGTCCAAGTCCCTTCTGACTTCACTAAATGCCTGCTAAGGAAGAGTTAAATATTGCATTTAAAAAGCAGGAAATGAGCTGCTGAAACGTATCCTTCAGATTATTTCAGAGAGAGTTCTTGATCTAACTGTCATTTCCGCTGCACTTGCTTCACAGTAGCAACATCAAATGGACAGAGACAGCCTGCCAGCACTGTACCTGCCCAAGGCCAGAGGGAGCACTTCTTTCAGCAGCAGTTTGAAGTGGTAAGCTGAGAAACCATGCATTTATTATATAATAACTTTTGCCCAAGCACGTCGCAAGGTAGGTCAGGCCAACTGTCTAAGAACTGCAACACTACAGTGTTACAGAACTTCATTAGTTCTATGCAAATCTTGCATGAAAATAAGTCATTCTGGTAGTAGAAGTATAGTCACAAAGACTGTAACACTGACAAAAGGATTTCTTAAGTCCTATATAGTGCTTACACTTAACTTTTTGATAATGGACAGAAAAGACGATTGTGCAATAGAAGATTTTTACAAGACTAATGCATTCACTCCTGACATACAGCAGGGGGTTTTTTTTTATTGAAATGCTGCAGCTTTTTATTACTTATCCTCCTTTGTCTCAGGACAATTAGGTAGCTAATGTTTTGAATAATTTTGAATTACTGATGAAATACTTCATGAAGTAGAGCAATATAAGACTTTAAAAATTCTAATTTTTGAAAAGTTCTGAAACATTTTTGCTACTAACTTTATAACTAAAGTCAAAATACTAATAAAACATCCCAGGAGAAGGCACTTGTGTGACATAGTTCAGGAGATTTTCAAACTAAACATGGATCCACTTCACAGCTGTTTCCACCTTTTGAGAAAAGTCTCACAAAGATGGTCAAAAACTCATAGGCATGGTTGGATTTCTGTTCCTATACCTGAAGAAAATGCCTTGATGTTCAGTTTGAACTAGTGGAAGGAGGTGTCTTTGCTCCTTCTGCATTAACTTGATTAAATTCAGTTATCAAACTGCCTTTTTCAAACTTGAAGCTTATTCTAATTAATACTTAGAGCTACTCTTTACAAAACTACCGTGTGAAAGAAAACCTTGTTCAGTGCCCACTGCTAAGCAGTTCTGGTCTGACTGCCATGGGTATACAGTAAAACACAACATTTATGTCTAGAAATAATCCACATAGCAACACCACCTAGACACAACTCCCATTTGCATACCTTGCATGAATGTAGAAATATTACTAGTAAAAGTACACTGAAAATAAAATTAAGCAGGGATAAAGTATTTCAACACCACCACAGGATGGTCAGCCGCAAAAAAAAAAAAAAAGTACTAGATACTGAGCAACAATATCTGTCATTATTGTCCCAGAAGACTCTAAAAAGCAACAACTGCTCTTCTCGACACTGACACAGATTACGCTTATGCAGCAAGTTCATGTTGTTCACTGTAATTATTGTAAAACATTTCACTGGGTCACGAAACCAGACAATGTCAATTAGTGCTCTGTATGCAATTCAAGTGGATTAAGCCCCAGGGTGGAATGCTGAAGAGATTTAAGGGATGCATTATTGCATTACAGAACTGCAAAATATATAAAAGCAAATAGCAACCTCCATGTATGAGGTGTCTCACCAGATTAAGTTATCTCAAGGTCCTACAATAAACTGCACACAAATTTAAGTGCAGTAAAAATGGTAAACAAATGTAAACAGCAAAAATGGAAGTACATAATTATATGCTTATACACTATACAATTTCAGCAGTGGAAAAATATTAATTTCCCTTTCGGTTTAGATAGCTGACAGCACTTTTGCTTATTCTGATAGGGGTTAATGGACGGAACATACAAAAAAATCAGATAATACTGAAACGTTAAATGAAAACATCCAAGCGTCCCTGTAAGCAGATGTTATCACCTCTTCTTGTATTTAAAGTGGACTGCTTAGCTCAGAATATTTGACTCCTACTAGAACTTGAGACTGTCTTCTCTGGCTAGAAAAGGCAAGCTGACCTCCCTCTCCCTTCAGAAAACTCATGAAAGTGTCAGATGAGTGAAATCTAGAGCTTTTGCTTGCTCTTTTCTCTCTGACTTCTCAAATGCTTTTGACATGGTTCCCTTTCAAGCACTGGTGAAATAATGGTCTGGCTATTGATGCAGACTCTATCATGATATAAAGTTGTTGCACAACAGATCACTTAACACCCTATAGAAACATTTTAGCATTTGCATCACTGCCACTATAAAGGTCTTGAGCACTAATATGAAGCTTCACAACCCTAATGTGAAATATGAATATTCTGCCAGATCCTTTTCTGAAGATTTTTTTTTTAATCAATCTGCACAGTGAGACATTGACGAAGCCAACAGTAGAAGCAAACAGTAGTGACTCAGGCATCAGTTCCAGTAGCACTTCCTATAGCAATCAGCAGGAGTTATGTCCTCACTCTGGCTAATTGGAAGTTAAGCAGAAAATTATGTTTACTGCTGCTACATGCAACTTAATAAAGAATGGGTGGAGCAAAGTACATATAAATGACATGATACGTAATTACTGTAGCATAGCAGGGAAAATGTAATAGGCATTAAGATTTCCTTAAAGAAAGAAAATTTTGGACAATACAATATTATAAACTGGAAATACAGTATTGGTGGCTGGGGGTTTTTTTTGCAATAAATGATACATGAATGAACAACTCCAAGTACAGCATGTATGCTGCCTCAATTGTGTCAGAACTCAAAACTGTTTTGCTAGAGAAACCACTACAACCACCTAATAGCTGTGTGGAAATACAAGTAAACATGCTCACATGTAAAGATATAATATATGAAGTGTGAATATTTTTCAGAACACCTGGAGTTCCCTCCACTTCCCCTTACCTCACCTGTGTACTTCATCTCCCATCACATACCTCAGAAAAACGTATCCTTCCCCCAACGTGGATCTTATACTTCTTCAAGTTCTATATAAGAAAAACAATTTATTCAAATCATAAAAGACCCCCCAACCCTGATAAACCTAAAATCCACATCTGTAAATCATTATTAACATATCAGAAGTTATATTCCATGTAGAGACCTTGTATGTCCTTGGGCAGATATTTTATGCCAAAACCTAGACCACAAAGGAATAACCAAAGTATAGCCTCCATAGGAGAGCACACCATATGTCTCCCCAGCTGATTAACTGATACTGTTTAACAGAATAGTGGTTATCTTAGATTGCTCTGGGGAGAAAAAAATATTTCAGGGAAAACAGAAACATGCCTGTTTAATGGCAAAGAGCAACAGAAGTGTCTATAAATGCTAATTTTTTTTGTTATTTTCAGAGAGAGTAAGCAGACTGTCATGATGAGGAGAAATCCTGCTTGTACACAGAAAGTGCATAAAGGTGAAAACAGCAATGGAATGGAAAGAATGTGAAGCGGTGACTGATTTCTCTTGCATTGAGTTATTTGGTGCCTTGTTTTACTTTGTTGGTATAAACATACAACTTTTAATTTTTTTAAAAAGTCTATTTTTATCTTTGGCAAGTTTAAATATGAGATTTAATTATCTAAAAAATATAATTACTTCTCAGCTTCATTTTAAACGTGAAATAACATTTCCTCTGCAGAAGCTTTCAGATAAATTCCCATGATTTATATTGTAAGTTCTTTAGTTTCAAAGT
Source organism: Buceros rhinoceros silvestris (assembly GCF_000710305.1). Classification (NCBI taxonomy): domain Eukaryota; kingdom Metazoa; phylum Chordata; class Aves; order Bucerotiformes; family Bucerotidae; genus Buceros; species Buceros rhinoceros. Next base: position 17,868 of record NW_010403026.1, on the reverse strand, counting down.
ACAGACACACCCACATAGTTCCCCTCTCTTCAGCCAAATAACCCTCTTAGCAAGTCTTCTCAGACCTAAAAGACTGTCATTTCTACCCGTGATTTTTATTCACAATTATCTCTTCTCTGCTTTCTCTGCGGTAAGGGCAGACCAGGTAGGCCAAAGTTACAGAGTTTGAACCCCCTTAAACATCGCAACTTGCCTCATGACAAAGCAGGAGCTTGTCATATTGCAGCTGCTACTGCCTGTTTCTGATAGCTGTTTTCCCCTTCCATTGTGCTACCATTGTGTATTTGGAAAGTCACAGAGAACTGAGATTTCTATCATAAAATAATAATAATTCTCGTAATCATTGAGGCAAGTATGAAGTTTTTGCTACTTTTATTTTTCCACATTCCAAACTGGATCACTGGATCACTAAAGTGTCACGCAAAGTACAGTAACCTAAGAAACAGACCCTAGTTATGAATTTCACTGTATTGAATTATTATGAATGCTGAATGTATAAAAACTTAACCAAGCACAACACTTATTCTTATAACTTCTCCCTTTACGCCTTTTCTGCAATATATCTAAATCTATTTCTGTCAGCCCTATTGAGTCCTCAGATCCTTTATGAATCGAAGACAAGGGATTAAAATTTAATACATGCTGGACTTAGAGATGTTCCTCCCTTTGGAAGAGCAGAAGGCCTTAGATGAGCTTGAGTATCTGAAGCTGTTACCAGAGGGAAAAATGACTAAAGGGAATCTGTGGTGAGAGAACTGCCTAGAACAGGGAGCTTAGCTGTGTAATGTGTTTTATCTTGCACTCATGCATGCAAGGCAGGGAGTAAGCGCAAGTTACAGGATAGGAATGCAGGCTGAAGCATTTTATCTTACCTAAAAGAAGACTAGGATGTGGTTGTGTTGTGGTCTATAACTACTTTAGCAGTACTTATTTTTTAAAATTTCAGATACTAAAGGGACTTTTAATCTGGAAAAGAAAATGAATGGCTTGAAAATTAGTTAGATGAACACAAACTCCTGCATAATCGAAAAGGGAAGTAAGAGAGATTTTAGCAATTTTTTCTGTCTGAGACTGAATTTCCTTTTAATTTGACTGCTAGTTTTGATGGCTTTTTAAAAAGGGGCAAGCAAACAAACTCCCGAATGATACATGCAGCTTGCAGAGAATTAGGTCCTCATGTGTTGAGTGATACTGAAAAGGTGCCTAAGCAGTGATGTGTAAGTAGTAAACTAAGGATGCTGGCAAATAACTGAGTAGTTATAAAATAAACTCAGTAGGAGTAGTTTGGGGGTCTCTGGAGTAGGTTTGCAATGGAAAAACTGTTTAAATGGCCAGGAAGCCATATAAAAAGATGGACTGCATATATCTGAGAACAAGAATTTTGTGTGAGAAATTGGATAATAGGAGTCTGAATTTATCGGGGGAAAAGAGTTGGAAAGACTTCCAGGTCAGAAACAGCCTCTGGTAAATTATTCCAGGACAATTTATTTTAATACATGTTAGAGTTTCTAAACTCTCACACATCAGGAAAGCTGAAAAAAAGTTGGGTTATCTTTTTGGTATGTAAGATGCTTTTTATTTTTTGGTGGCTTGAGGCCATGCAATTCAGTTGGAGTATCTAAATAGAGTTAAGATTTCATGTGATTATTCACGGATATTTGTATCTTGTGTTTAGATTTTGTCACTGTTTTGGTTCGGGATTTTTTTAAAAGTACTTTTCTGGCAGGCAGAATTTCATTACTGTCTAATCATGTTTGAACTTTTATATTTCTTTTTTACAGATAGGATAAGGTTATTTAAGATAGGAGTGGGTTGCCAGTAAAAACATCAGGGTGGGAGAAAAAAAATTATTGGGGTTCATCATCTGCGTAACTTAAAAATTCAGAATTTAAGTTCTATCGCATTATGTGAAAAGCTTTCTTAATTTTCCAAGTGTTCCTCTACTTTGGATAGATTTGTCCGTGCAGCTTTCACATGCACTTATACATCCTGAAATGGCTATAGATTTGAACACGTAATTAGGTTAATTCAAGTAAGTTTTGTGATAAAAATTCCTTTTTGTTACAGGAAGATGTCCCACATATATGATGAGCAACCCTCAAATCTCCATATTAGCTAGTATTGAAGAGTATATTCAAACCTGTCTGTTTTGGAGGTGAAAGTATTTTTTGAAGTGAATGTATTAGCTAGTCTAAAGGAATCTGAACTGATCTCCACAGCTTTGCATGCCTTTTCACATTCTAATCTTGGTTCTTGATTCCAAACACTATTAATTTCAAATTTGCTGCCACTAGTTATATAAAGGAATTTTTTTTTTTGGTTTAGTAAGCCAACTGAATCTAAATGGAGGTTTTTGAAGTTCATGTGATGTATGGTAAACTCCACCTCCATGTTTCAGGCTCCTACTCAGTCCAGATTCTGAGTACACATTAAATTAGAGACACGTTGCCCTGTACATCCATATTGCTCCTGAAGAAAATCTTCACTGCACTCTCAAGAAAGACATAGGATATTCCTGTGGTGCATATATCTGAGGAATTAGAATTGCAAGGGCACTTCAGAATGCACATGTCCCATAGTATGGATTTACTTGTTTTCTAATAGCTTGTATATTGATCTTTACTGGTTTATAATTCTGTTTATATTCATAAACTGGAGAGGAAACAAGCACAGTTTTAGAATGCAGCCAATCAATTTAGATGCTAAAATACATTTCTGAGAGTGATTTTGTCACCTGATGTTAAATGCTGTGAAAAAGCTAGAAGCCATCAAATATTACAATGCTTATACTGTATGTGGTGTGGTATACTGTGTAGATCAGAGCAAACGTTGACTCTAAACAGGATATAGTTTTGTAAGCCTTTAAAAGGGAAGGAAGTGAGGACCTGAGTTTCTGGTTCTGATTCATGGTCCCAGAACTGATTATACATTTTACAGAAAAGCTGATTGATAGATGCAGCTGGATCCAGTCTTGAACCACCACAGGAAAGCACCAAACCTCATGTAAAACTTACAAACCACCCAGCTAAGGAATCACAGCTCATCTGTGGTCTCTTCTAAATTGTGCATTCCTGACTGCACAATGGCCAAGGGTCTTATAAAAGATGACTGAAAAATTCACTGCAAGTTCCAAGTCTTTTCCCCACTGAAAACAAAGTTGTAATTGGAGTCACTGGGGTTACACAAGGGGTGACTCCTGACTATTCTCATACAGATAAGCATTTTTGCATCTTGTATGACCTGGATTGTCTGACAGCTGAACAGATATTGCAGTAAGTTTCTGTTCATTTGAAACAATTCTGTACAGATGTTTTCACAGGATAAGAAAGCTGATCAGAAGGCACTTGAAATCCAGGAAAAGATAAATATAATATATGAAATAAACTAGTGGAACTTACACTGCTTGGACCTTTAATTGCTGTATTGTGCTGACAGCAAAGCTGAGCATCTAAATGTTTTGCCCAAGATTGTGGAAACTTTAACCCGTGGGAAGCTTAGTCATGGGAATTACTGCATAGGTTTTCTCATACTAATTTTTGTTTCAAAACAATATTAAAAATAACTGGAGAAATTAATAATAAATAGCATCCAGCTTTGCCTAGATTTTGGTCTGAACCTTTCTTTAGGTTCAGGCAAGCCTGGTGTTTATAAAAGCTTTTGTCATTTCTGGTCTGGTTTCTGAAGAAAATGAGAGAACGGTTTGACGATTCCTCCTCCTCTGTTTCTCTCTGTCAGCTCCCACCTCTATATGACAATGTTTAAATCTATTGGCCCAATGGACTACTTTGACAGAGGTAGAGGGCCTTCAAGTATTTATTTCACAGAAATTATTGTGAAAATAATAATAAAAAAAAAGTGGTAAAGAAAGACTGCCATGATTTTCTTTGTGATTACGTCAGACTTAAAATATTACAGAATTTAAACTGGGAGACATCACCTAGTCTAAGCATGGAATAACTTTAAGTGGAGCTTGTGCTATATCAGGCACCAATACAATCTAAGTATAAGATACCAGACTTCAACAATTCTATGTTTATGGTACTGTTTATTATATTTCTGGTTACTACAGAGGTAGGAAATTCCTTTCCATGACTTCGTATTCATTTTCATTTAACCTTTTTAAGAGAAACTTAAAGTTAAAAAGGGTACTTCAGACATTTAACTGCTTGTCTGTCACTAGTTATAGGCATTGGAATCATGAACTGATAGGTACTTTATTGCATCTATTGTTTTAGACCTGTTAGCTTTAAGGAAAAACTATAAAAATAATTAGAGTTTCCTGGTCACGAGTCTTATTTCCTGATCCATTGTCTATAACTCACCAGGAAATCACTTGGCATTAGTCACTGAAAAGGCCATAGGTAATTGTGCCAGCTTTATCACTTCCTGAGCTAATGCTTGTAGGAAGCAGACATGAAAACAATTAAATTTTTAGTTAGGGTTCATTTACCGTTTAAAAATAGAAAACTGACAAGTGTTTAACACTTGACTGCTACCTCAGTCTTGAAATCAGCCATAAGAAGGGGCAATTGGAAACCAGAGATACTGACTTGTGCTATTTCATTTAGTGTTCTATGTAACTAACCACCCCGCGCATCAACTTGGACAGCTTATCTTTATTCCCAACTACGTATTCTAATATATTAGGAAAAATTTTGTCAGTAAGCTTTGTGATCAAAGAAAGAGATTGTCAGATTACGGCTTCAAATATAATTAAAAAATAGTTAAATATCTATACTCATAAATAATAATTTCCCATTGTATGAAAAAAAAATTAAAACCTACTATGATCTTTTCCAAATTTCAATATAGTGGAACAATAGATTGGAAAATTTATTTATTTGTTTTAGTAGCAGCAGCACCATTTGAAAGTGAGCACAAGTGATGAAGATGTTCTTTCCAGCTGACAGTTCTGGGTATCTACCTAAAACTGGATTAGAGCAAAAAATAAACTCCTAAATGAGGGACACTTACTCAATATGGAATCACTCATTGAAAATTGTTCCTTGTTTTATCCACATTTTCTTTTACACTAAAAATGCACATACATGTGTGTTCATACTTTGAGCAACTCATGCTACTGACAGAACTCTCAAGCAGTTCCCTGACAGATTCAGGTGAAATACCCAATATACTGTATGCATCAGGAAGCGTGTACTGACAGTTTATGAAGCAGAATTTATATCCGCTGTAAAGTGTATTGTACTTATTTTTATAGGTATAAATAAATAAACATAAAGCTAAGTAACACCTGTGTAGGTTTTGATTAACATTTGAAGTGTGAAGTTAAACAACTGAAACTCCTTAGAAAGTGCAAGAATTAGACTGCCTTGATGATTCATTTTCTTTTTGGTGGTCTAACTTCACTGCAGTATAAAACTTCCAACCATACAGAAAATGTATTTTTGTTTACCTCTGTCAACAATTCATCTTACTTCATCAGGTTTTGTTCTGCAGACTTCTGTTTCTCTGCTGTATATTCTTTTGCAAGATGGTCTTTTATTCCAGAAACACGTACACATCTGTGACATTTGAGTTATAGTAATACCAGTTCTAGACACTAATAACAGGAAATTACAACACACTTTTGGGCAATGAATGACCAGATGCTTTAGTCAGCATTTAATAATTACAATTTTGAAAAAAAAAAATCACGGAAAGGTTAAAATGTTTGTGTTTAGCATTTTACGTGGCACGGAATGATCTATGTCAGTTATCTTATCAGCTCTTGTGCAAGCGTCTAGTATTCTCACTGATTGAAGAATGATAAATGCACATCATTCTATTATTTTCCAGTAGAGAAGAACTGTCCCTGATAGGGCCTATCTGCTCCTGTCTGTGCCTTGGAGAATTAGTATAGGCTTCCCACCAACTCTAAGAACCTGCAAATACTGTGGGTAAAATCACAATCTGAAAACACTCGGCTTTCTGAAAAACAGAACTTACATTTGGTCCTGAGTAAGAAGTTTTCACTTTGCTCTTGTTCAGAAAGATACAGCGTATCTTCCTTTGATGAAGATTAATACTTTTAGCACTGATTAACATAGATTGGGCACAGGAAACATTGTACCTTTGCGTTCTGTTGTTGAGGTTTCTTTTATTTTAATTCCTCTGAAAATACTTTCCAGTTTCTGTAATTCCATTCTAGAGGAATGGAATGTGTTGTCATGTTGGCTTTCCCAAGCTGGCAAAGCTCAGTATCTCTTTCATCTCTAACTCAAAATGCAAACATATTTCAGTATCCTTAATACACAACATACTTTGAGAAGCAAATCTGATCCCTTGCTTTCAGTGAGTAGCAGCTTAGCCCATGGTAATTCCACAGCATATTGTGCAGGGATCCCTCTCTGTAGAGGAGAGTGTTTTATAGAGTGAGTAATGGAGGAAGAGAATATGGTTTGTGACAATTATCACCATTTTCAATGTGTTCTTAAATGCATACTTAAACATTTTTACAGGAACATAACTTTCGAAAATACAGCAGTGTAAAACAACTTTCCAGACGCATTAAAGAAAATTATAAAGGAAAACAACTCTTCCTTCATAAGCAGAAATAATTTCAGTTTAACACTGGAGAACAGCAAATGTTGCAGCATAGGGGTTCTGCTAAAATAAAGCTGCCGTGTGTCTTAGAAGTAACTTTCAATAAAGGTAAAGTATTTTTTCATATTTGTGTGAAATTATGGCTCGGTCTTTTATTGCAAGGCATTTCTGAGTTGAAGGTGCAGAGACAAATCTTCCAGGTTAATGTTGAGGCTGACCATTTGTTTAATGTGATTCACTCAAAGACAGAATGTGGCTGAATTTTAAAATGATACAACATAAAGAAAAGGTATGACTTTATGTCCATTTTGATTTTTTGCACTTGAAATAATTGATGTGCTTTAAAACAAGAGTAAAAAGTATTTTTGTAATATAAATTAAAGCTTATGGAAGTATGTTGAAATCAATGCACTGGTTAACAATTTTTTTGAGCATGCCTGGCTCATGGACCACATATTTTGTTTGTATTAATTTGCTCCTCCCTTCTGGCTTTTAACTTCAAGCATGAGCCCTAGGAAAGAACTCAGCATTTGAACACCATGAACAGTTATACTATTCTTCTAAAATACTACCACCAGAATCTTGCAAATGTAATCTTGTGTTTCCTCTGATGTGTAAAGACCACTAACACTTGTACAACAGCTGGAAACACTCAGCACCTAAATCCTCTCACTTCCTCCCAGGTAAGACTTCTAAGCTCTCAATTAATTATTTTCCATTATCTTCCTTTCTGAAAAGAAAATGTTCTTGTTTTTGTGGCTGTCTAACCATCACCAGCCATATTTCTAGGCTAGTATGTATGTGTACACTTTGCATCGGCCAGAGTTGTGAAAGAATTCAAAATTTGTATGGAACATACTAAACTCATTTATAGATGGACATTTTCATAAACCCTGAAAAATTACTATTTATAATTAAGCACCTGACAACTCTGCATTTTTTTCCTTAATATCTAGCTATCTGGGGACACATACAATGAATTATAGAATAAACTTCTGTAAGTGTTTATAAACATCAGTCATCAAAGCTGCTGTCCTTGGAGAGGAACTCAAGTATGTTTGTTGTTCCATTAAACTTCATCACACTTTCATGAAACAAAAAAAAGCAGGCACTTTGGGTTCAAACATTTGACACATTCCAACTAATCATGTGCTGCATCATGTCTCACATGGATTCATCAAGAACCAAATCCTTCCCTTCTACTCCCCACCTCACTTCTCAGTTTTATCAGAAGGTAATTAGGATGATCACAATGGGAAATGGGATGAATTTCCAAAGTGGCCTTCTTTTTCTTTTATGAGGGGCTTCAGCTTCCTATCAGATCAATTAGTTAATTGGGCATCACTCCGCTAATGCATGTCACCTACAAAAAATGCCTTCACCTTAAACAGTCATTTTAGACTGAAGGCTGGAAGCTCGTTATAATTGGGGTCTGCTGCTGTTTCTTTGAGTACTCTTATGTGGGGATCAAGCTGCCTGTCATGCAATCTTCTTCCACAAGAATGAGAATGTTATGAAAACAAACCTTTTCTGCTGTCCCTCTCCTTCCCTACATTCCCTGCCAAGTGAATGTAATGCCAAGTGAAACAGTAGACTATTTAAAAGAAAAAAGAAAAAGAAGGGGGAAAGCCCTCAGTTAGACTGAACAAGATTGAACACATGGTATTTACTTCAATGTTGTTATTGGTTCCTCCATTAAGCTGCACTGCAGTGGTACTGTTAATGATCCCCTATATAAATATACAATATCGTATCATATCATAGTAGCACTGAAGTATGAGGTGGTGATCAAGAGGTCACACAGTTTAAAAAAAGATATGATGTAGCTGAGGGCCTTTTAGAACTCTTCTCCCACCTACTTTTACATGCTTTTTCAGATAAATTTTGATGTAATCCTTTCCCTTAGTATTCTATTTCTTAGACAAGACTCCTAGCAGCAAAGTTGTCAAAAAGAAAATAAGGTCTGAATACATAATACCCCATGGTTTTCTGTTGGAGGTTTAGTGCAGCTGTGACCTATATACTTTATCTATTCAGGGGCAGACAGTACACATTTTCACATACATTGTTATGTGTATTTTATTTTTCTATGTGCATGCTCTTGGGTCTGTTATGCTGGTCTACTCTGTAAGATGTGAAAATGGCATTTCTCTAAATGTAAGCGAGGCAAGAAGAAATTATTGTGAAGCACAAGCTTTGCACAGGAGAGTGTAATACCTCTTTGTGACAAAGAGACTGAAAGATAATGGACACTTTAAGAACAGTCATTCTGATGGGGAAAAAACAGCTTCTGCAAAAAGTGTCTTAAATCTATGACAAACATTACAGATGAACTCCGTTTTTTGCAGAGGTCTGCTTTAGAATTACTATAAATTTTAACATTGCAGAATAAGAGGTCTATGAAACACAAAATAAGGAGTTTCCAATGCTTAGGCATTAATTCCCAGGCTATTTGTTAGTAGCCATTAATGAAAATACACATCCAGGGATCTTTTCACACATCACTAAAAGAGAGGTGTGTCCAAAATTGAATGTGGCATCTGTTTAGCAGTACATGACAACAGTAAACAAATGTTTAGACGAAGGGAATTAATAATATTATATAAAAATCCCAGCACTCCAATGATTATTAATACACAGTCTTCATTGTTTTGGTATATTAATGTTAATAAAGCTATAACCATCACTTATCAATACTATACAGAGATTTTTTTCTAAACCAAATATATAGGATAAGGGTCTTCTCCAAAGATTTCACACCAGTGATAAATGTTTTCCACTGTATTCTTTATATCAGGTTGGTCATTGTGGTTAGCTGATGTTTGAACAAGGGTAAGGAAAAGTTGTAGTGGTCTGCGGCTGTATCAGCAATCATATTTGTGGGCATCACAGACTATGCTTTTGGAATGTTAAAAAGCATGGATTTAGGAAGGAATTAGAACACAATGTTGTTCGTTATTTATTTGTTGTTCAAGCTCCCAAGGAATGAAAAACGAAAAGCGGGAGGAAAAAAAAACACGAAGTAACTGAATTTCTGAATTTTTATGCTTTAGAGTGTAAAAAGAGCTGTACTGAGGATCAGGAAGGAACATTGCTGATGTTTTTGAACTGACAAGGTATTTCAGAAGTAGGGGACAGGATGTCCGTTGTGGACTAATGATACCTTTAATTGGATATAGCTAGGTCTACGTGTCTTTAATAATTCAAGATGTTTACTTTTGCCAGTAAAGCATACAGAGTGTTAAGACATCAATACTGTATTGCAAGCGAGACTGCACAAGAATGAAAATGCATTTAAGTAAGTAAAAAGCCTAAACCAGTGCAGGACGAAAGTTTTAATAGAATTAAGAAGTGAGAGGTAGAAACCCTAGGGAAGGAATTTGTATGAGTAAACCTCACATAGCACTGCCCTCTTTAGGCATGTATGTCTTTCATTTATTTTTGATAACGTGAGAAGGTAAGAACAAAGTCAAGACAGGCGTCAACATTCATTTTTGACATAGGCAAACACAAGTAAATGATAACTGAATATTTATACAGTGGAATCAGACAACGACAAGACATTTTAATTAAGATTTTAAGCATTCTAATTTTGTGAAGATATATGATATGATGTTCAAGGAGCCTGAGAAAGGCATTACAGAGGAGGTGGAACAGAAAGCAAAAAGATGGTTCTAGTTACCTGTACATAACAACTAATAGTTTGACTTGGCTAATCTTTTCCCTAAAACTCAAAGGATACCCCTGGTAGATACAAGCGGCTTTAGTTTACTGATGTTCCTAATTGTGGTTTGTGAAAAGTGAAAGAGCGAGATTCTACATCACTTTTCAAATGAGATTAAGGGTCAGATACTATAAGCATTGGTTCCACTAATCAGCACTTAACAGCTCTAAGTTCTATTGTCATGCTGACCTTAAACAGGATTTCCTGCATGGGTTATACCTAGTCTATTATACTGTGTCCTAACTGAAGCTTTTCTAAATAACAAGGAACAATCTTTAAGGTCTAAGAATAACTGTTTCCTGTAGTAACAAGAAAGATAGAATTAATTGCTTTGAAATCAAGAAAGCCATGGCAGTTTCCTCAGTGACCTGACTAGACTTTTTCACTAAGGCACTTTAGAAAAAGTCTGCTTTATTATTAAACAAGTTTATGTTTTGGTACAAAGGTGAGCTGAATATTAGCATTTTGGATTTTGAATTTGAACTGACTCACAGCATTTAGATATTTGGGATGTGTCAGTTTGGCTGAAATCCAAAACTGCCCTACGAAGATTTTTATTTTGCCATATCAATTCCAGAGTTTTCTTCTTTGATGTTGCCTAGTTTGGGGCAGATGCCAAGGAATGAATGGGCAGACTAGGGCTCTAGAGTAAGGAGGAACTGGCCACCCTACACCATAGTTTTCTTACAAACTGAGCACAGCTGGTACCATCTGCAGCCTCTACAGTTAAAGGCAGCATGGCTTTCAGAGAGGATGAAAAAGTGTCAGGAAAATCATTTTCACAGGGGTAGAAACGATTTTAAGAACATTTTTAACCACAGTTTTAAGAAATAGCTGTGACCTCAACAGCTGTTCAACTGAATCAAATTGCCCCAAACTCTAACAATATCTTGCAAACCTCAACAACTGAATATTCTCAGTAGCTTCCCGTTTGGAATACTTACTTCTCAGCAACCCAAAGTTTATTTTAGGGAGTGCCTACACTCTAAATGTATTTGCGTAGCTAACCTATTACCTTGTTGAGGAGCTGGGTGACTATAGCAGATGTGAACATTTACTTTCCTTTGCAAAAATGGTCAATAACAGCCTCAGTAATGGGCCCTTTGAAAACCCAATAAATATGACGTAAAACACTGTCTCCAATGTACAATAAGAAATCAAATACTTGAAGATGCAAACTGCTGCAAATAGCTTCTCTAAGAAGTTGAATGACTTGGTCTAACATTTCTAATTCTCTGTAGGCCTGCCTAAGCAAAGGAAGAAAAAAAAATGCTAAAACTCAGTTATCTTTACAGAAAAAGATAATATCCTTGCACTTATAAATTAAGACACTTTGTTTTTATACATTTGGAGTCAGAGTTCCTTGTGGAAAGAAATTTATTGTAGTGGGTTACTCATTCATTACCCAATAAATAAGAAAACCTCACCACCTCAGGAAGATGCTTTGGTATGATAAATGTGTAGAAACCAACTGTGTCTTACTGACCAATCATTTGCTACTAGCAGAGTTGATTTTGAGGTTCAATGGTTTGGTAAAAAGGGAAAAGATTGTGTTTTTCTTGTTTCTAGCTCTAAAATTTGTGACTTTTTCTGAAATTCTGAGCAATTATTTCAAGAAACTGAAGAAATGTATGTAAATGTTTGACTACTTAATCTTGTCTAACTGATGTTTTCAGGTCTTCAGGAGTAAATTGAATAACACAAATATTAGCACTGAAACAGAAAATTTTCAAAGCTTTTCATAACTAACAAAAGTGCAGTTTTATTGTAATTGGAAACTGAGACAAACTGACAATGCTTTGGCTTGAAGCTTGATTATACTTGACTTTCAGTTCTGTGCAGAGCACTAAAATCCAGTATGGAACATAGACGAAATGCTATGGGAGAACTAAAATTTTATAAATCACCAAGATAAATGCATAGAATTATATGATGAAGATAAATGTAAAGATTCCTGTGTCATTTTTATTGCCCCAAACCATCAATAGAAAAAAAATAGAAGTCTGCATGGTGCTCATGCTGAATGGATGAATGCTCTTGGATAAATCTTGTTTCTAGAAGGCATGACGTTCTGAGAAAGCTGTCTATAGACTTACCATTCTTGCAATAAAACTGACTCCTTAATCTGCTAATTGCAATTTCCCAAACATATCCAAGAGGGGTGGAAATTAGAAGATTTTTTCAGTTCATCATGCAAATATATTGATGTTATGTACTGTGCACATATGTACACACATAGTATATATAAGTATCAATGAACTCTTTTTTTTTTTTTTCTGTGAAGAATACTGCAATAAATGTTTGGGAAGGAAAGTGTAATCAAATTGCAGAATCACAAATACAGAAATTTTGAAAGCAGAGCTCTTCACTGGATCCAATTGCTTTTCCATCTCAACAGACTACACTGAGTTTGCCATTTGACCAGTGTCTAAATAAGAGAGTAAGCAAGTCCTGTCAAATTCTCCCACAATCTGTCTCATATTGTATTTGATTGTGAAAATAGTAATAGTAAATAAAGTTTACCACAGTAACAGAGATGTGTTTGTAGACTCACACAGATACAAAGAGATATCACTAAACAGGTACACGATTTCCTTGTGCCTGTGCCTGTGCCTGCCTAGTTTCTCTGTCCTTTTTTTGAACCTTCTTCTCACAATTTTTTTGTTTAATTGCTTTAGGTCTTGTAAATATTGTTTTAGCTAGTTAAGGCATTTCACTGCAAGCTTAACATGTTTTAATGGAGTCTTCAACCTTTTTTGACACATGACAGTTCAGTAAATAATCCCCTGAGTTTCTACAGCCTGATTTCCAAACCTTTTATCTGCGAATTACCTGCAAAGAACAGACCCAAGTATCTACATTGTTCTAGGGATTGTTATAAATCAAGACAGTCCTATCTAAACGGGTTATCTCAGCAAATTTGAATTTCAAAAATCTGTAAAATAGGCCACATTGAAAACACGGAGGACAGTCTGTCTTCTAAGTTTCCAGAAAGTAGTTTCAGCAATAACTGAGGCAATAACACATCCTCTGTACTGAGGCACCAATGAACTCAATCCATACCAGCCACCTCTGGGATGAGAACTCAGTCCAGAAGCCATGCTCTGTTAAGTTCTTAGTTTTTCATAGTCTTGTTAAGTTATGTCGTATGGGTTAGTCCTGTGAGAACTGGGACAGCGAAAGAGAGGTGTATTGTCAGCTACTGCAGAGGCATCAGAAGATCTGCTCACGGCATAGTAAGTTGGATGTAGATACTATATTTTAGCCAAAGAATTCCTTTGAAAATCACAAAAGCTTTCGGCTCAAATGGCGCAATATGCAGGTTAGAGTTTTCCTGGCCTAGAATATAAGGGTTTATATCTCTTGGGTTTTATACATTTTTGCTGGAACCATAGTTTTTATCCCCTGATGTCTTGCAGTCTTGCATAGACTTTAGATAGATCTGTCTTTATCTTTTCCTTAAATGAGCATGCTAAAAAGATCAAAATAAATTTGAATATCTAAACTGAATTCTATTGGGATACAAAGAAGGAGAATAACTTTTTAAAGAGGATATGCAGTAATACTGTGTCCAAAAGATATTTAAAAAAAAAAAAAACAAACCCAAACACAAAAAAGCCTTGAAAACCATGTTGCCCTTTGTCCTTTTCTACAGGGTCGTACTGTGTTTAATACACATCACCGGGTCTCTTTACTGCAATATGATCTACTGTTGTGGGATGACTCCAGCCAACATCTGAACACTCAGACTCTCTCACTCACTCCCCTCTCCCATGGGACAAGAAGAAAATAGAAGGAAGACTGAAAGACTTGTGCATTGAGATAAAGAAACTTTAATAGATGAAGCGAAAGGTGTGACTGCAAGGAAAGAAAAGCAGGAATTTCTTCACTGCTTCCCGCTGGCAGGCAGATGTTCAGCTACTTCCTGGAAAGCAAGGTCTCAGCATGTGTAAGGGTGGCTTGGAAAGATAACTGCCATGATCACAAAGGCAACTGCTATTAAGGCAATGCCAAAAAATAGAAAGCAAAATCCTCCCAGCCAGGGATCACTCTGAAGATCTGATTTCCAAGATAAACACCTGCTATTCTTATGCAAAAAATGGCTAACTTTAGCAAAATCAAGGACTACACATTCCTG
>NW_010403026.1:0-3388 GCF_000710305.1 Buceros rhinoceros silvestris | reverse complement strand
TCCTGCTGTTCATTCTTATTTCTGGCTTCCTGGTTAAGTGGATGACTGGTTTGAGAGTTAACTAGAAATCATAATGTGTAGCTAGTCAGTTCTTTGTTCAGCCTTGTGAAAGACCCGTAACTTTTGTTTGGTCCTATGTAATGAATGTTCAGCTTGAGTGGAGAAAACCGTGGTGCATTGTTTACCACCTTTGGCTCTACGCAGAGGAAGTCTCAGCTGCAAAAGGTGTATTACTAGAGGACACTTCAAAGTACAGGAGAGACCTTTTTGTTTCCTAAAAAATGTGTTTTGCCTTATCTCACCTTTTCTAAAGCTTATTCATTGCACTTCATTGAACAAGGACTTTACACACTTTAGAAGTATTTTATATGGAACTATAATTATAATTTGCGATTAGTTCTACCTACACTGGAAAGCTGCATGAACTTCTACAAAAATCTATAGTTAGTTAAAACTTACTTACAGTGTAATTTGACAAGTGTTAAGACTGAGGGTGGAAAAAGGGGATAGAAGTAGTGTAGGCTAAGAGCTCTCTGCTATTAGAAGGGTAGCTGAAGAGACTGCATGGGAGTAAAAAGAACAATTTCTCTTCTGAGACATGATCCTGATGAGCACTAAATGCTTGCAAATCTTCTTATTTCCAAATCTTGGTCTTGGTAAGAGGTAATTTTTGTTATCCTACTAAAAGCAGTAGCAGAGCTGTGTTCAGTGTACACCTGGTCCTCAGCTGGTCCTTCCAACATACATAGGGGAAAGGAAGAGAGGGAATTCTGAAAGATTATAGATACAATTTTTCTCCATATTCTCTTTTTCTATGCAGGAGATGTAAAAAAGAGGAAATGCCCAGTTTCTTAATTTGTAATTGGTACAAGAGTGACTGACAAAACCTTAAAACTGTTCTGGTTGTGACACCTACTAAGATGCAAAATTTGACCTCTGGGGACTCCAGAGCTGAGAGAGCATGAATTGTAATTGATGCTGTTGTGCCACGCTACTGCACTTGACTGTTGTTTTGTCACTACAACCTCTTGACCACATAAAAATAACACATTCTAGCATAGGTTAGCAAATCCTCTTCCAAATATTACTGAAACCCTTATAAAATACATTGAGGCAATCCTAAAATTTTTCTACCACTTCCTAAAGTTTCAGCATATCCTCTTATTTCAGTTTAATTTTGCTTTCAGAACAGACACTGTTTCTGTGAATGCTTTGAATACCAGGTTATTCAGTTACTCCAAGCTGGAGGTGTCTAGTAAGTTCATGATAAACTATTCTGTGGCCTATTCTAAACAGTGTAAAACTTTCCTACTGTGGGAAAGAATTCAGCTGTAAGGCCAGCTTGCACATGTAAAAGTAGCAAAAAAGGAATTCTCATATACTGTAAATATTCATTTATTGAAATGATCTTTAAACAAATTTGCAGTAGATGCACTATGATTAATTATTCTACATCACAGTGGACTCCTTAATTCTTTCATAAAGTTATTATCAGTTTAATCAGTTTGCATTGCTAAAGACCTCAATAAAACAAGTCTATGTGGATGCAATAATTTTAATTTTTTTCCTTTCACTGTAAACCACAAACGAATCTACCACAACATTTTAACAGCAATGATACCATTTTGCCTAGACAAGCAGAAACCAAAGAGTTAGGCTCATGATTGCAATCATGTATGAAATAAGCATATTCCAACAGTATGTAGTCTTTGGTTTCACTGGGACACTTGAGGAAAGCAGTGGGTTTAGTACAGTGATGTACTACTATTCATCTGAAGTCTGACTATGTTTTCAAAGCTGTTCAGCGTATGTGATTATTTTCCTAGTTTTCTTGAGGAAATTCTTTCCAGATTATTATATTTAAGAAAAATTTACTAGGCATAGCATACTCACTAGGTCTGATAAATGTCTGATTCTACTGAGTATTTAAGGACTCTGGTTTCTATCTGGCCAATGCATGAGGGACCTTCAGAACAGTTGTAACTTGACTTAAGTGCCTAGACAGAAATAAGGCTGGAACTGAATTACTTTGTCATCGTACTAGGACATACAAGTTGGATCTTCTCCATCAGTATAATTCTTCCAACCATTGCCAGCTCCAAGTGACATTGTGAGTATGGAGCAAATCACAGGACAGATAAATTAGTCCTTGGCCTCTGTGTTACTTTTTTTTCAACTCAAGAGTGAATACATGTCTGTTTCTCTCCTCATCCCCTCATTTTTGTTTTTAGCCATAATTCAAATGCCTACAGTGTTAAATGGGTTTTTTGTCCATTTTTTTAAAAGCAAAATACAAGCCATAAAACTTCTGTGAAAGAAAAATAAACTGTTTCTTGAGATGCTTTAATTGATTTAATTTTCTGAAGAATAAAATCTCAAGGGAGAGGATGAAAATAATATTGAATATTTTTTCATGTTACTGCTCAGTGCTCATTAGTCTTCAATGTCTTTTAAACTATAAATAATTTTAAATAAAGTGATTAAGTAAAGGACAAATATTTGCTGAGTATCTAACTGGCTTTCAGGTGGGAAGAGGCAATTTTGCATGGTTTCTTTTATTTTCTTCTTGGGAAGGCCTTGTCTATATATTTTATCTGGTTTCAATACTTAAATTATTTTTAGTTATTCTTTTAGGTGAAAAAACTACTGTCTTGAAGGCACTTCCCTTCATTTCCAATCTATAGAATTAATTAACATCTATATTTTGTAGCTGCAGAACCAAAGCAGAGATACTAATTGGCTTTCCAAGCTAACAGAGGCTTTGGGCAGAAGAGCTCAAGTTCAACACTAATGCCATATTCACCAGAGGTGTTCTGAACCTTGTCAAAATATTTAACCCAAGAGAGATGTACAGCTATGAGCTGGACAGTAGGTGAAACTAAAAAGAAAAGCATGCCCAGGCTGGACAATTTGAGGTTGATAAATTTTGTATTACGGAAATATGAAGCATTTAAGTTAATATTCTTATATTAGCCTTTCATCTACACCATGGGTTTGAAATCAATACAATGATGAACGTACATCGTGGTTCCCGTTGAACCAAGCTACATTTATAAGCCTCATGAAACTTTAGACACTAAAATTTGTGTAAAAATCTAGGCTGTGTGGAATAATTTGGAAGCCTGTAGTAATCCAACCTTGAAAGTATAGAGGAACAGATAAAGAAGATAAAGAGCTGTGACCTATTGATCCGAGTAACAGTACAACAGTTTCAGGTTTTGTAACACAGATTTCATGGAAGAAATATGAAAATCTAAAAGAATGTGATGCTTTCAGAGTTGTCCCGTATGAGTTAGAACAGAGCTAATTCTGTTCAGTGATTTTACTTTCCAGCTCAGATTCTTCTAACTAATTTTCTGAAGTTAACAGCGTATTTCTGCAGACGGCA
>NW_010403025.1:0-3746 GCF_000710305.1 Buceros rhinoceros silvestris | reverse complement strand
GGCCCCGCTCCAGCAGCTCCGTGTCTTTCTTACGTGCTGGGCGCCCCAGAGCTGGGTGCTTGTCTGTGGGAAAGCGAGAGGCTGGGCAGGCGTTTGCAGTGCCTGCGTGTGTATCAGATGCTGTGCCGAGTTAAAGAGGATTTGCAGGTGTCCTTCCCAGGGCTGTCTCCAGCAAAGCGTAGTGCTGTCAGCTTCTCCTTCCTCAGCCCCCTGGTTTTTGCTGCTGTCAAGCAGTTACGTGCTGAGCCATAGCCATGTGATATCGCTCCAAGACCAAAATGCCCTGTGTCATTTTACAAGATTTGTAGTACTTGTGAGTTGCCACTAGAATAAAAGGTTATTTGTTTAATTTAGATGTGATATATAAATGTTTTCAATGAAAATTTCCTCGTTTCCCCTATATTTAAACTCCAGCAAGGATTGTTTTAACAAGTATTTTAATCACCTTCATACATGGTATGAAATCAATTTAAGATGATCTACCTGAGGTTACTCGGCTTATTGTGGGATAAGAGCTCCAGTGCAGGCTGCATTATTTTTCCTGCTAGTGAGTCCCTTTACTGTATTAGTGAAAGTAACCTTTTTTGCCGTTCAGTGAGGGTGCGCAGCCAGGGATGACTCTGCACGCTGCTCGGGAAGCCGTTCCACATCAGCTGACTGGCTGCAGGAAACAGATCACGGCTGTTTCCTTTGTCTGGTAGTAACTGGCTGTTGAACGCCAGCCAGGTTGTAATAACAGCCTGTAAGGGCTGGCTGTCCTCTTTCACGGTGAGCTTCGCAGCGTCAAATTCGGCGTTCCCACGGTTGGTGGCAGCAGTAATTCATAGACTTGAAAAACCAGCCTGTAAGGGCTGGCTGTCCTCTTTCACGGTGAGCTTCGCAGCGTCAAATTCGGCGTTCCCACGGTTGGTGGCAGCAGTAATTCATAGACACGGACTTGCTCATAGATTATGAGGGAAGGAACCCAAAATTTTATTGTTGCCTTTTACTATTAGTTTCTGTAGAAGCACACAAATTCTTGAATTTCTCTTTCTGTGCTGTCAGATGAGGTCAGTACCTGCCCCGATTGGTGATAACCCATGGCAGTTCCTGTGAAATGAATCCAAGATGACCCAGAGCATTTTCATCCTTAAAGATTTAAAAAACAACCTACTCTTGTGTGTGACTTGAGAGCTTTTTACAGGTTCAAATGGCTGTCCTCTTTCACGGTGAGCTTCGCAGCATCAAATTCGGCGTTCCCACAGGTGGTGGCAGCAGTATTTCATAGACACGGACTTGCTTGTAGATTATGAGGGAAGGAACCCAAAATTTTATTGTTGCCTTTTACTATTAGTTTCTGTAGAAGCACACAAATTCTTGAATTTCTCTTTCTGTGCTGTCAGATGAGGTCAGTACCTGCCCCGATTGGTGATAACCCATGGCAGTTCCTGTGAAATGAATCCAAGATGACCCAGAGCATTTTCATCCTTAAAGATTTAAAAAAAAACCCTACTCCTGTGTGTGACTTAAGTTGAGAGCTTTTTACAGGTTCAATATCAGCATTACCGTTAGGTGTCACTTGAGGTTTGCCAATCTCAGCATTAGTGGTGTGAGTGACTTATCTACTCCATATCCCCAAAAACAGAGGGATGAGACAAGTTTCCAAGCCTTTGTTCAAGTTTACAGTGAGAAGGGATTACTCCCAGCAGTGGTCTGGATGCTTCTGTGGGACAGGGACCAAAGCGTGTGTTAGTTATCTGTTAAGAAACAGCCCCCTGTGTGAGAGGATGAGCAGCCGCTTTTAGAAATGGCATTTGACCAGCACTGAAGTGATTCAAACTTTCACTATTTGAAGAGCATCGTGTATTGTGCAGAAGACACACTGTAATTCAGTAACTTCTGTTACTCCAGCCAGCAGTGTCGGTGGGAAATGTCGGTCAACTGGCAATAGATCTAGTGATTTCCACGCTGGACATGACCAAAGTTGGCTACTTCTACACGGACTGCCTGGTGCCAATGGTTGGGAATAACCCGTATGCAACAGCAGAAGACAACTCGGGCGAGCTGAGTATAAATGCTGAAGGTGGGTGTTGATGCTGAAGGTATTTGTAAGGTGCAGGAATGTCACATTTGCTTTTGTTGTGGTTACATTTTGCCTACCTGAACGATGTTTAGACTAAGATCAGTAATAACAACTTCACTAATTTATGGGTGGGAATGTATTTACACTCCACAGAGGAAACTGTCACTGTTGTTCTTTAGGATAACCCACGTGATATGTGGAACCAGTAAGGAAGGTTGAATTTCAACCATGTTACTGTGCAGCCAAAACTCCCTGCGGTTTTAACCCAAAGCACCATGAAGTGTGCACGTATTTAAAGTAAACTGCTGGAATGCAGGCTGAGTTCCTGGTGTAGAAGGGTATTTATTCTCCTCCCCCTCCCTTTTCCCCCTCCCCTCCCTCCCATGTTTGTAAATTGGATAAATCTGACCACTTCTAAACCCAGATCTCATTCTTGCTTTCCCCTTACAAAACAATTATTTCTTCTTGTAGTGTATTCGTTACCTTCAAAGAACCTTGTAGTTCTGCAGATCAGATCACCTTTTATAAAGGTATGTGCGTTCACTGATTGTTCTTGTGTCACTGTTCGGTTTGACTAGTTCTGCTGGCAAATAGTTGAAGCAGCCTTGCAAAATACTGTTCTGCTTTTGTGCTGTAATGCCTCTGCCCTTGATACTACAGTTTTAGCTGACAAAAACTGACTTCTGCAGTCACTGTGGGCTGAAGTTTGGGTTTGTTTTTCCAAGCTCCAGAACAGCCTGCCTATGTTGGCGGATTTTCATGCAAATATGTCCTTAGTTATTAACAGGTCTGAGTTTTGCCCATTTCTTTTTTTTTCTTTACATTTATTGGGTTTTTGTGTTCTTTTCTTGTAATAGCTTAATTTTTGGTGTTACTCTGATGTAATTATTTTGTAGTGTCCTATATTCATTTACAGTGCATTCATTATGTAAAGAATGGAGTATTTATAAGTGCTTATTCACTGGACAGTGGCTGTAGTTTAGAACAAGCAGAATACAATGCCAGCAAAATTTTGTGCTGCAGTTTTTAGCAGTTCAAAGTGTGAAAAAACACCGTGTGATCCTTCCATCCCATCTAAAGCTTTTTCCATTGGTATTAATGGCACATGGGTGGTACTGCTGTTGTTAACATGGTCTCAGTGATAATTTTTATCATTATACCTGTAGTTTTGATTAAGTACACAACCAGAGCAGTCCTCTACTTTTTAAAAATATATCCAAAGCTGAATACTAAATGGATATGAAGGAAAAATTGCATCACTGCTAAACATTATATGTATCATTTAGTGTTGTTGTTTTTTTATGAAGTACACAATATATTTTTCACTCTTATTTCCTCTGTCTTTGCATAAAGAACAAGTACAGGCCGTTCTGTCAGACACTGCTTTCTTGGGTGAGAAGCAGCAAATGCGCCAGAGTTGTTCTTCTGTCTAGCAGCCATGCGTACCAGCGTGATGATGAGCAACTTCTTGGGTATGTTTGTGTCATTAAAAGACCTAATTAATGTTTCTGTTCTATCTGACAAAGTGCCTTATTTCGTAGAACCACAGAATTGTTTAGGTTGGAAAAGACCTTTAAGCTCCTCGAGGCCCCCGTTCCCCCAGCACTGCCAGGTCCCCACTGCCCCCTGTCCCTCAGCACCACCTCGACACAAGGGCTGGGAAACCCCTCCAGGGATGGGGACT
>NW_010403024.1:1226-2906 GCF_000710305.1 Buceros rhinoceros silvestris | reverse complement strand
TAGGCTAGTATGTTCTGTGTATGCTTTGTAAAAATAAATGTGTGTGGGGTGTGTTTGTGTTGTATACTGCGCAGTATTCGACTTTAGAGAACTACAGTGATGCGATCAAACATGGTTAAAGGATACGATTAACAACTATGAACTTAATCCTGAAAGCGTAGCTACATTTGTAAACTTCTGTTAATATATTGTTAACACTGTTTGCTTATAGGAGGACACATTTGTATGCATATTTGAACTGGTAGCGTTAAGTCTTGCTAATCCTTGCTCTTTGCTGGTTACAGACAATGAATGATTTTGACTATTTGAAACTGCTGGGCAAAGGCACGTTTGGCAAAGTTATCCTGGTTCGAGAGAAAGCTAGTGGTAAATACTACGCTATGAAGATTTTGAAAAAAGAAGTCATTATTGCAAAGGTAAGGAAGGTTTATAGTTTTTAATAGTGAGTCTTTTTTTTATAGAATAATCAATGTCTAATACGTAAGATGCATTTGATTTTGATGGTAACTGAGTTTGATAAAATATGTGAGTATCTTCAGAAAACAAGAATACAAAAGAAGTGTGTGTACCCATTTTGCATGCCTTTTCCCAGTGTTCTGTCATCTAGAGTGTACTAAATTGGACTTGATAATCTTAAAGGTCTCTTCCAACCAGATGATTCTGTTTAAAGCATTGAAAGAGTTCAGTGGGCAGGAAGATAGTGCAATCCAAGTTTAAAGCAAGAAAAAGTGCATTATAGGGTATATTACATACTTCAAAAATTCTTCTAAGTCAACTGCAGGTTTGTTTGGATAAATGCAGTTAATTTAATGGGCTTGTGCTCTGTTCCTGCTATGCTAGATAAGATTGCTGTGCATGTGACTAACAATTTCAGTTTTCAGGGAACAAGAAAATTCTGAGTCTGGTGTCAGAAAAAGTGGTTTAGACTGGCATTGTCCAACCACTTGATTAGTTTCACGTTACTAGCTTTTGTGCTTGGTCATAATTTTACTATGTTTAAACCTGAAGATCACTGACTCTGAGCTTTGTTTCTAGCAATTCTAAAGTTTTGAATCCCGCTTGCAGAGAGCAAGTTGAAAGCAAGAAGCCTACATGCTCTTTTCACAGTGAGGCGTGATTAAAATAAAGACAGTTATTAAGTAACAACGCTTTTGAGGGACGTGGATCTGACTGAGATTTTTCGAATGCTTAGGGCTAGCAATACCAGTATTCATAGACTGAATGTGGATGGGAACTACTGTGTTTTAGATGTATTTCATTTTAAATTATCTTTCAGATTTTTCTAATTTTCCTGTTGGCCTATGAAAACGGCTCACAGAGTTTTGCAGCGTATGTCTATGTTCATTTGTCTATCTGTTGCTCACTTTTTAATAACTTTTGAGTGTGTTGATCAGTTTTGATTAATTTGATAGAGGGGTAGAAACCTCAATTATAGTTCCTTGAATTTTATTAAAACCAGCCCTGGTGTAGGGGGAGAGACTTAAGTTTTTGTATTCTGCAGAGAAGAGTCTGACCTGTGGGTTCTGCGTGCCCTTAGCAGCTGGCTTGCATGCACTGGCATGTATATAGTTTGGATAATAGCCAGAGTCCCCTTTTGTTCTTCATAATCAGGAGATACAGAAAGAAAAGAGTGTCACTGCTGCGTTCGCCTGATTCTGCATGGGGAAGAGGTTCTCAGTG
>NW_010403024.1:0-1137 GCF_000710305.1 Buceros rhinoceros silvestris | reverse complement strand
TCAGTGGCCCTTCTTGTAAGACTTCATAGATGGCAGCAATCTCAGTGGGTTGCCCTGTGGACCTTGGAGTCTGCCTGGTTGCTGCATGCTGTGTGGCCCAGTCTCCAGCCTGACATCCTTCTCCAGTGCTCTGCTCACCCGTGGCACTGAGGGGACCCTCAGGGGAGTCTTAGGTCTGGCTGCTATGAGCTCCTGTTCTGCTGCTGCTTCAGCTCGTTACTCCGTATCAATAGAATACAAAACACATTTTTGAGTTTTAGAGTTTTTCTTTTTATTTTGCAGCTGCTATAATATCACTGGGTTTTTAGGAGGGTTAAAACTGATTTTTTTGATAACTCTGAGCAAAAATTCTTGTTTATAGAAGTACGTATAAAGCTAGAGAAATTTTGAACAGATTAGGGAAGGAACTTTGGTTGATCTGTTGACCTGAAAACAGAAAGCTAGCTCAGTGATTGATTGGGTGGAACCTGGCACTCTGTGAAGCAGACCAGGGTCTATTTTTCTGCCTGTTTGTAGACTAATGAGAACATTAAGTGAGGAAAGTTGCCTTCCATCCTGTGTTGAAAATGAGAATGCATCAGTCTTTTAAATTTGACTTCCTCAGATATGGAGTTTTGTTTCCGAAAGAAAGAAGAAGAAAAGTTCCAAAAGAGACTCCCTGAAGGTGGTCCTTCTAAGTTTTCCATAGTATGGTTGTATATTGTTAAGAAACTGGTGAAAGGATACAAAAAAGACTATGCTTAAATCTTCACAGGTGATCATGGTTTTTTTCCTGTAGTCAATCAAATACATGTTTTTCAACTCCTCCCCAAACTGAAAACAAAAGCAGACTTGAGCCTGAACTTAGCTGTCTAGCTCACTCAGTGTTTAAATATGCCAGGGAGATTTATCAGTGACATTTAACTCTGAGGGTCATAGAATCATAGAATGCTTTGGGTTGGAAGAGACCTTCAAAGGTCATCTAATTCAACCCCCCCTGCAGTGAGCAGAGACATCTGTAACTAGATCAGGTTGCTCAGAGCCCCATCCAACCTGACCTTGCATGTTTCCAGGGATGGGGCCTCCACCACGTTTCTGAGCAACTTGGGCCAGTGTTCCTTCACCCTCATCCTAAAAGAGGTCTTCCTTATATCTAGT
>NW_010403023.1:27845-41397 GCF_000710305.1 Buceros rhinoceros silvestris | reverse complement strand
ATCCAGTTCCACCATGTTGAACCCGGGACAGGGGGGTAGAGGGAAACCCCAACACCTTCAGACTTTAGCTGAGGATGGTCCTGCAGCGTTGATAACGGGATGGTTTGTATCATGGAGATCACTCAGTGTATATTTAGGACACTTTCTTCAGATGTTATTTTAAGCTTTTAGTACAAGGATGTTATGTTAGGAATTAGCATGAACAGATATTTACATTATTGTAAAATAAAATACATGTACTCCAAAAATGTTACCTTTCTTCCTGCCTCTTATCAAATACTATCCTGATAATGAGAAAATGCTGTATACGTACTGGAATAATCCCAGAGAAGCCTAAAATGGTCACACCATCCATTTGTTTGGATGCTCCAAGGCAGGATTAGTAGTAGTATCATACCTGTACCACATATTTGGCTGGTACGTACTTAGAAACTGTCAGTGACTGATTCGCTGTAGCGTCCTGAAGCAACACATGCAAAATGTATCCTCAATATTAGAAAGTTTTCCTCTTACTAACGAAAATCTACCTTGCTGCATTTTAAGCCCATCATGTCTTGACTTAGCTACTGAAGTCAGCAGCAGCCATTCATGTCTTTGAAGACTGATACCACATCCTCTCTGTCTTCTCCATACTGCGTTAAATATGAGACGTTGCAGTTTCTCTTTCTCTTTACACATCCTTCTACAGCATATGCTTTTTTTTCTTTCTGCGACAGCTTGACATTAGTCCACATTCATCTTGTGAGCCACAGATCCTTTTGTTCAGAGTTGTTATCTATTCCCTGTCCTGTATTTGCATATTCCTGTTGGGTGCAGACAGCAATTTGAATGCTTCCTTAACTGAATCACATCCCACTTTTTCAAACTGTTTCTTGAGTTTATCAAGATCTTGACACAAAGACAGGACAGCTAAAGGAAGAAGGCAGAGCAGAAATCACTTTTTCTTGAAGTGAGATGCTTTTAACATTGCATTTTCAGGGTACTTACCCATCCCCTTTCTACTCAAAACAGAAACACCTGTACTCAAAGCAAATATACTCTGAATAATATCATTGGTTAAATTGGGAGGAAAAAAAATACAACATGTGCTTCCCAGAATAGGTTTGAAAACCATTTTACTGGCTTCTGTAGCTTGAGCTGCTTGAAACAAGTCTGAATGGAACTGAGAAAGCATCTCATCACAATTGTCCAGGTCATCCGTTTTGGTAAGGAAAAATAACTTAATAGTTGCTTCCCATCACAGGATGGGAACAAGAATTGACAACAAGAATGTCAGTTGATTTACAATACAAAAAGTACTGGTTTGTTTGAAGCTTCCCACTCAGTGGATGGCCTGCAAAATGCATTGAGAATATCTTTCTTGTCCTTACTGTCTTTGCTGCTTCTATTACAGGCAGAAATCTGAAGGGAAAAAAAAAAAAGGTAACAATTCCTCATCACAAAACATGTTTAAGGTAGAATTCAGACAGACTTGTATCTTATCCTTTCCGTACAATGTTCTTATAGAAGGTGACAATTTCCAGTGAAATTTTCTCCCATATAAAGAATGCTCCCACAAAAAAAAAAAAAAAGCCAGAAGAGACCTCAGTCTTCTCAGTATCTCTGCTACTTGGTTTACAAGTCACAAGCTAATTAATATCAAGTCACTTTAAGTAACCATGAGGAAGTCACAGGCCAGAATATGTTACTGCTACAGCTGGTCACTTCAAATCATGAAGTTCTTTTTTTGATGGCATCTTCTTTTGGCATGTGATGTCTGTCAGCTTCTAGGAGTTATAGAGAAAGCTTAGTTTCTTGAACTACTTGTACTATAACAGAATCCAAGAGAAAGCATCCAGTTCATAACATACCAAACTAAAGGCAACTGCCTATTTAAGCAACAGATTCCACACTCCATCTGCTTATAACAGAATCAATGGAAAGCGGTTGAAAATGGTAATGCAGGAATCAGCACAGTATTTTTTCCATGTCATATTTAGGATAATGTGACTAACTCCCTTTTTACAGTACTACAGCATACACATCAAAATGCTGCAAGGAGTAAATGAAGATTGGCATTTCCAAATTCCAACTGCCATTGGAAACAATGGTGAACTTGCATTATCTCAAAATAAATGTGATTAGTAGGCAAAGATTAGAAAGAAAAGTTAAGGTCTTAAATCAGTCTTGCTGAATATCTGTAATCCAGTAACATCCAAAATTTCTATCCAGAATCAAGTCCTCTGTGTCTGAGAACTGTATAGAGGTATAGAAAGGCAGCACTTGGCAAAACTGAGACTATCTCTATGTACTCATTTCAGATTTTAATACTGAACCAGAGTAAGGGTTCTTCACCTCAAGATGACAGGTAATCTCCCCTTGCAACACAAGATAGGCATAGGAATCAACACAGATCATTGTCAATTCTTTCTCATTCTGCACAAGAAAGGAGGGAAGTTGAGTAACTGCTCCCATCGACACTGCTTCGTTGGTTGATAACTTATGCAAAAAACTAATCCACAGCCCTTGTCTTGCTGTGCAAGCAGGTGGGGCAAAAGCAACCTGAGCTGTTGTGATTTAATACCTGCCAAGGATATCACTGCTCAGAAGATATATTTTGCAGTACTACCCAGTGCAAAATTTGTAAAGACTAACTGTGGCACATTCGTGACATCCATGACAGGATGGATTATTAAAGACAGCTCCAAGGAGTTGCTAGGTAACAGTGTCTTGTTCTCACAGCCGTTGAGCAGTGATGATCTGATCTCATGATGCAACGCTGCAGCCTAATGTCCTTGCTCAAAATTTCGGATTTCTAAATAAAACCAGATCTGAGCTGATCTCTCTAGTTTACCGAATGCTTCCTTTGCCAGCTTTCTAATAGGCTGCCTAATCCATCACTCTTATACCAAACACAGCTCTTTGTATTTCTGGGAAATCACAGCCTGTTTCTGAATGCCTGTTCTTTCTGGGAGACCAATATGGAAATTTTACAGCAGAAAGCTCACCCCTCTGCCTGACTTCATCAAGAGAAGACATGATATACAACATTGCATTCAAGGTATACGTTCAGTCTGGTGTCAGCTCCTGGTCGAATTAAGCATTATGGCAGCAGATACAGAATAGTGACTTTGAAGTTTTTGGACCATCTAAGAAAAAACTCCCACTGCAACGGGGCTCTCAGAAGACCTGAAACAGCTTACAGAAAAAAAGATGCTAGCACCAAAACAAGTCCACTAAAAGGCAAATTCCCCATAGGTCATCATAAATAATGAAAAACATCTGCTGCAGACATAACATCACTGGGATTTGTACAATTGACTATGACAGCCAAGGAATTCTGACACTGACAATGGCTTTTTGTGGGCTTTATTTCTTTCCAAGCATGTTAACATGGCTTACCCATTCTCTTGCTTCATTTCACTGTGGCATTTGGTCCTTCCTGTTGTTTTTAAGAGTAACCAATACATTATAGATCATTGTCTTCCCAAGTTAGAAATTCAAGGCTAAAAGGTTACCCCCTGAGGAATGAGCGCCCAAGGACCTCGTGTCTTGGGACCTTATGTGTGGTGGTCACAAGGTCTCTGAAGGAACAGCTCAGCTGCCGCATCTGTTCACTGATACTTTATTCCCCAGCAGGGCAGGGAAAAGCCATGGAAACCTGGCTGCAAGAGCCACAGGAAAAGAAATAGCCCAACCTTACTATGCAGAGAGCTCTTACAGGCCACCTGTCTTTGGTCAGATCCATGATAGTGGGAAACAAAACTGTGACTCAGGTTTATGCTTGGAGTGATCCCAGACTGCCCAACAGTGGTATCAATGTCCCGCTTGTGGCAGTTTTGATCAGTTCCAGTCAGGAGAAGAGTTATTAGCTTAATAAATTCAGTTCAGCCAGAAGCCAAATATTCTCAAAAACCTTAGCTATTAGGAAGTAATCATCATAATTTTCTGCTGGTTTTCTTATTTTTCAGTGTATTGCCCTAAGCATTCTTTGTACTATTTAGAAGTAATGCCTCCACATCAAAAACTCTCTGAAGGCAAACAAGGGATTTCATCGCCTTAGACCCTTTACAAGTGCTGCAATTCAAGTGCATCTGAAACCTCCCTCACTTGTGTTGCAACACTCTTTTCAAGTAAGCCAGAGACTTGCTTTTCACCAAGATAAAAGCTTCACAGTCATTAGGTGCTGTGATTTCAGGCCAGGCCTTGCAGTAAGCCCTTCACAGAAGCACTGCTCTACCCAGGACAAGCTTTGCCTGCAACTCTCAAGGCAGATCCTCACAACCCTGCCAAAATTGTCCTGGCTAGGGTCATTCACCACATCCTACTGACAATGGTGTTTGCTCTTTGGGAGCCTAGTTTATTCAAATTTCTTCATAACAGATGTACCTAGTAAATTAATTAAAAGGCAATGGCACGTCTGACCATTACTAAGCCATAATATTTTCTTGACATTTTTGTAAAGTTCAACTTCTTTCAGGCATGAAGTGGATTCAGGGACTGACTACCCCCTTTCCCTCTGCAAATTCCCTTTTCAGTGCAGTTAATTTCAGCATCATTCCCAACACACACAGATTTTCAGGAATACTTGCTTTGCCGTGGGATCTTTCTGGTTCTTTAGAGTATACCTGACTTTTCAATGTAGATTCCAAATTCTCTGAATGTAGCTTCCTTGGACGTCACATCTTTATATCCAGTAGCACCCAGTCAGAGACTTTGAGGACAAACTGGGCTATTGCTTCACTGCATTACTGTGCCACCAGAAGCCTGCATAGGCACATTCCCTGATTCCAGGGCTCAGTACCTCAGTCAGCTGTCCACCAAGCATTTGCACACCAACCACACCTTCTCCTACTAGAGGAAATTCAGTATTTTTAAAAGACATTGTTACATGGTTTAGAAATCTCCTGTCCTCTGGGGGCGTGTGAATCCATTCCTTCTAACTACAAACGCTAATGTGACTGAAAAAGTACTCTCAGCAGATTTTTTTTTTATCTGAAGCTCTTTCAGGGGTGATATTAAAGCCAAAAGAAAAAGTTCAAAGAAAACAGAGACTTCTGTAATATCCATCACTGTAGATTTCCTCTGATTCTGACTGCTGCCTTAGTGCTCGTTTTTCATTATTGTATTACATGGCATATCATTGGCTGCCGCTTGGCTTAAATTCAGCTGTGAGCTAAGACACTACTCTTGAAATAACCTGCGTATAACCAGAGATTTCACTTAACAAAACTTCACAGAGTTCTATGCAACTCCCCATTTCTCTCCTGAAAATGACTTTGCAGACATTTCAAATCCTAAAACAAAATTCCCAAATTGCCTGCTGTTGGCTAAATGTTGCACACCAGAGAAGTCTTCAGTGACCACTACTGGCTTCTCATAATAACACAACAGGTGATTAAGGAACAAAATTTTCATATGTCTTTCCTGATTAGCACTAGATTTATTCTTCCTTGTACTCTTTTCAATGTCAGATGAGTCAGAACAGTTCCTTATTAACACAGATCTTTACTCATTAACCTTGCTAGAAAGCATCACAAAACCAGCACTTCAGAATATAAATCATCTGCCTTGAATATTGGCATACTCCACGTGAAAAAATTTCTACTCATTTCATTATTTTGAAACTGGTTTAGAATAAATGTGATGCCTGTGATTTTACAGTGATAGGAAAGTCTAATTAAGCTGCCTTTCAATGAGGAGTGAGTTTAGTTTCTATCATACTAATGTGTGGAGCTGTTTGTCTCTATATCGAATCCATTTCAGAACGGATCATCTAAAGGCTTCCCAGACATACAGATGGGTGTTTGTTTTTAACAACCCGTATTATAAGGCACAACAACAGAGCTAGCATGATTTTCAATAGACATCAATACCAGAAACAAAATTACTGTGCAGATTGCCATCATTCTACCTGAACCATTGAAATGATAAATAGAGATTAAGCAAAAAGTCTGGAACTCTAGAAACTGTTTTGGCTAGGTAAGCTCATCACATGCCCAGTGTACCTCTCCAGTGAATGTCTCTGCCACTAAATTTATGCTTTTGAGCTAGAGTCTTCGTAAAGTGCAAAAGTAGGGGGGATGTTATATGTCCAGAAATTTCACTGAGAAGTTAAACAAGCAAAAACACTTGCAAAATAAGATTTCAAGATTTTCCAGTTCTTTCTGAAGAACACATTCTGGAAATTTCCCTTGCTTATCAAAGACACCTCTTAATACCATTACGTCAGCTCAAGTCCCCAGAGCAGGTCACATTCTTGTTCATTTGTCTGCATTTCTCACCTCCCAGCTTGCAGTGATATGAAAGAAAAAGGTATATGGATTATTACTGTTCATGAGATGTTTCTGCTTTATCCCCTCTCTTTTAAAACTGGTTGTTAGTTCACACATTAGCACTAATTGCAGTAGCAGAGGTATCAAATGTGGAAAGCCAATTCTCTGCAGTAATGAAGTCCCAAAACATTTAGAGCTTTATAGGGTAATAAGGCAGAAAGCAGCTAATGCAGCATGCAGTGTGTTGGCAGAATGTGTGAAGCAGTACAGCTTAGATAAACCCATTCAAACCTAATTCACCTTTTGGGTGATCTCAGTAAACAGTTCCATCTACTGCATAAACATCTATTGGTGAAGGGTGATTACATAAGTCAGAAAGGCCAAATCCTCCTCAGCAGATGTTGTGGCTGCACAAACATTCAGGATTTAAACAACTTAAAACCTACAAACTTCTAATAGGCTATACATGGATTAAAAAAAAAAATCACAGAATCATTGAGGTTGGAAGGCATCTCTGGAGGTAATGTGGCGCAACCCCTCTGCTCAAATAGGCGTGAGAGCACACTGTGCAGGGCCTTCCCAGACAGCTTTCGAGTATCTCCAGGGGTGGAGCCCATGACCTCTCTTGGCAACCTGTGCCAGTGCTCAGTCATCCTCGCAGTAAAAAAGTGTTTCGTCATGTTCAGGAGGAACCTCCTGTATTTCAGTTTGTCCCCACTGCCTCTGGTCCTGTCACTGGTCACCACTGAAAATAGCCTGGCTTTGTCTTCTTTGCACCCTCCCTTCAGGTATTTGATGAGAACCCCTGCTGAGCCTTCTCCAGACTAAACAGTTCCAGAACTCACAGCCTTTCCTCATAGGAGAGATGTCCATCATCTCTGTGGCCCTTTACTCTCCCCAGTATATCCAGGTCTCTTTTGTACTGAGGAGCCCAGAACTGGGCACAGGTCTCTAGATGCGGTCTCGCCAGTGCTCAGTAGAGGGGAAGAATCACAACACCCTCAACCTACTGGCCTAATGCAGCTCACGATACCATTTGCCTTGGTTGCTGCAAGGGCACATTGCTGGCTCATGTCCAACTTGGTGTCCACCAGGGCCCCTGGATCCTTTTCTGCCAAGATGATTTCCAGGTGAGTGTCCCCCAGCATACACTGGTGCATAGGGTTGTTCCTTGCCAGGTGTAAGACTTTGCATTTCTTGAAGTTCGTGAGGTTCCTGTCAGCCCATTTCTCCAGCCTGTCAAGGTCCCTCAAGATGGCAGCATGACCCCCTGGCCTATCAGCCACTTTCAGTCACTTTTCAGCCTCCTTTCAGTTTGAAGTCATCAGTAAACTTGCTGAAGGTACATTGTCCCATCATCCAGGTCATTAATGAAGTTGAACAGGACTGCACTCAGTATTGATGCCTGGAGTACACGACTGGCCACTAGTTACTGGCCTCCAACTAAACGTCGTGCCACTGATCACCACCCTCTGGGCCTGGATGTTCAGACAGTTTTCAGTCCACTTCCCTGACTGCTCATCAAGCCCATACTTCATCACTTTCTCTTTGAGGATTTTAAAGAGTGTCAAAAGTCTTACAGAAGTCCAGGTTCGATAATATCCACTGCACTCCCCTTGTGTTGATTCCACACATTTCTGATTCCTTCTACACCAATCTGAGGGCAAAACATAGACCATCACCCTCAGCTATAGTATAGCTGAAGAGAGCCCACGAAAATAATGTTGTGGTCATCATCTGGGGAGGAATAGGGGGGGTTGGTATCTGCCTGACCACAATCTTCCAACATCTTTGTCTATATTTTCCTTCTTGTTATAGCCCAGTATGTTACCTATGCATTTTTAGGATTCTTGGGACCTTGTTCGTGTTGGGCCCATGGAACAATAAGCATCTAGGCTTTGTCAGACCTTTTCCAATACCTCGTCCTTCTATAGGGACATTCATCAATTAAACCAAAAAAGTGTCACTGAGAGGTATCCTAACCCACTCTTTTCATATATGTGGATGTATATATATGCATGTGTATATATCTATATATATTTCCCTCTGTGATTTGCATCAAGGAATTGCAAATTTCTTAACCAAATGCTAATTCTGTACTGTAGGGTAGCTGCAGGGAGTGTTTTAAGTAATAGATACTAATTGAGTTGAGAGTAGCTGCTATGTCTAAGAATGAAAAGGCAGTTTCCTTCCCGAGCCATCAAAAAAATTGCTTGGGATTGCAAGTCTACCAAAAATCCAAGCAGAAATGTACTAAAACCCTGTGGGCCTTCAGAGAAGCCAGACACTTGCAGTTCCCCAGGCAATGACAAATAGACTTTGCCTTGGTTCTGAAGAAAATAAAAGGTCTTCAGAAAAGATACTGACTACAAAGACACCATTTCTAGTCCCAAGCGCTACAGCTTTCCAAAGATTTCAGCTGGTATATCATAGTAGGTCATAGATTAGCAGGATGCCTTCAATATTTGAGCTCCAGTCCCGCATTTGTAGACTGAGGACACTGCAGTCTTTTGTTTTGTCTCTGGTTTCCAAAGTCTACACATTCCGACTTTAAACAAGTCTTGCAAAATTAGCAGCAAAGGAGAAACTAGACTGATTTATTTTTTCATCTCTATTCCTTTCTGCTTCTCAAATTACTGCTGCCGAGAAAGGTAAAAGCACCTTCAAGAGACACCCCTTCTCAGATGTTGCTATTTTGAAATTTCATGTCTTACACCAATTACAGTGTGACATTTTATATATCACAGTATAGTAACTATAGTTCTTTAAAGAGTGCAATTAATTAAGCCTCAGAACGGCCCTGTGAAATAGCCAAGATTTATTATTTTACAGGTGAGTGAACTGAGGCATAGGGAAGTTACTCAAGAAGAAGCGTGAGAAATACTTAGTGTGAGGTCACCACAATCATTCTTGCACAGATACTGTAAGTTTCCAATACTTGCTTGTAACAGCTTATTAATTTGCAAGACATTCCAAATTGCTCATTATTTGTGTAATGGGGATGGTTTTGAATAGTCTGTTAAAATCCACTTCCCCCCTTCTCTTTTTTTTTCTTTTCCTCTTCCATTCAGAGTTTAGCATATAGCTTGAAGGTCTGGATTTTCACCAATATGAAGATACCAGGCATAGATGGCTTATGAAGGTCATTCAGAAAATAAAAATAATGAATTTCTGAAACTGCTTGTGGTAGAGGATGATGGAGGGTGTTATGTTAATCAGGCTTTACCTGTCACCTGTACAGTTAATCCGATTATTCTCATGACATATTTTAGCAGCAATAAATCTATACTAAGGCTAACCTGACTATGTCTTGCAAAACAAGCCACTGAAAGCATGAAAGGAATCGTTATAAATAAATAAAATAGTCAAAAGAACTCTGGTATGGCTAAAAAGCACATATAAAATAGAACAGTAAAGCATGGCATGGTGGATGCAGCTGCCAGTAAACCATATTTTTTAAAATTCTGACAGCATTTTAGGGCTAGAATTATTT
This sequence comes from Buceros rhinoceros silvestris, assembly GCF_000710305.1. Lineage (NCBI taxonomy): Eukaryota > Metazoa > Chordata > Aves > Bucerotiformes > Bucerotidae > Buceros > Buceros rhinoceros. Next base: position 31,650 of record NW_010403023.1, on the reverse strand, counting down.
TCATTTCATAAGGAATTGAGTTTTTATTACTTGGCAACAGCATGACATAGGAAGCATGAAGACAGGTGAATTTTAACAAAGGTGGCAACCACAGATCCCATTTATTTTACACAGTCTGCAGCTTCAACTTATGGCTCCAGGACGACTATCCCTGAGTTCAAAGGCCACCAACTTAAGTAGCTCTCACTTGTCATATTTCACATATATCACATGGAGATCACAGCATCTCAGACTCTCTCCAGGTGAACCAGTTGACAGGTCATTTTATAAGGGCCTCACTGAATTTTTCAACAGACAGCCCCATAGCTTGGAAACCAGAATTCGCCTGTGCCAGCACCTCCAGTCTGTCTTAAGAGTCAACTCAGGCAAAGAATAGGAAAGGCTTAATAGCAGAAAAATAACAGAGTTGAGAGGAAGAATTGCTCACCATTTGCACAAAAATGCGGGAACTGACCAATAGAGGAGGAGGTTAACTACTGTAAGAATTAAGTCATTACATTCAAAACAAAGAGTAAATACTTTCAACATGTCACATTAAGAACGACAGATTACCATCAGAAGAATTATGTATCCCCTAAAGACCAGCAGCAGGAAACACTGGTCACCTGTTTCAACCTCTGTCTGAACTAATCCTCTCATATACAACACTTCAGGGCTTTCTATCTGAACCTGTTAGAAAGACTCTGTATATTAACTTCTTAAAAATAAGGGTAAGCAATAAAAACTTTCAAAATATTGCAGTACCAGTGCAAAACCACCGAATTAGTTGTAGGAAAATGTAGTTTTCAGAAATAATAAATTACCGAAGCGATGACATTTCAGGGAAATATAACTAGTAGCCTGCCTTCAGCGTGCCAATTAAATTTCCTTAAGTGAGCCAATAGGTACCAATATTTTCTAATGAAAAGTGCCCAAGTGCTCTAAATTCTGCTACTATTCAAATGTTATCATTAGGCTGTCAGGTGCCTCATTGGTTGTCATCTCATGCCTGTGGTCCTTTAAAGGACTCACACAAGAGATGTTTCCCATCGTTTTGAAAGTGTATGTGGCATATGTCACACCAAACCTCTCTGAGAGTTTGAAAGCAAGAAACTGAAACCTTTAATATGTGAAATGACCATCAGCAGGTGTGTATGTGCTGATGTGTGCAAAGCAAAGGCCTGTGCACATCCCCTAAAATGGTAAGCAGGTTGTTCCAGAAATTGCCCAGCAGGTAAGGTGGAAAGGCCAGGCCATTTAGTTTCAATACTACCTCCGTACGGACATGGAGAGGCAGCTACCAGATACACAGCACCTGATCAGGCACTTTGTATCAGGCGCTTTTCAGGTTGTGGGTTTAATTGTAGAATGTAGTTGTAGAACTGTAATGGTCCAGAGAGTTAAGGCAAAAAATAGTTGACACTGTGATAAAAGTCTGCATAAAGCTCATAGTATGTCAAAGAAAAGTCACTTAAAGAAAACAAATCTCTATAAGGACATCTTTTAGGGATTATTTTTCAACTTTCCAAAACTCAGAAACCTAGAGAGTTTATCCCAAAAGAGGCCATTGGTATCACAACTCAGATTCCTGATGTGATTGCCCCAAGAGTTTTGTTCAGGAAACTGTTCTTTGGAGAAAGAAATGATAACTTTAGTATAACTGGGCTGACAATCTAAACCAAAATTGCCTGTCTCAGTCATATGCTAATCAAAGGTTTAGCAACATCATATTCTGCAAAACAGCCAAATTAATAGCATTCATTCACGTGTGCCAAATTAATTTTTTAATTTTTTCATTTCCTTTTTTTTTTATTTTCCCATTTATTTATCACAATGTTTATGAGCCTATTCCAAATATGTTTATCACAGGGATTTGCCTCAAGTCTCTGTAGACAGCTCTTAGCGCAGAGCAGAGTTCAGTTACAGAACAGTTGTTTTAACATCTGCCACCGCTCAGCAGGGCAGATGACCTATTTACATAACACTTTTTAAAAAGTCTCACAGTGCCATGTAGTCCTTTAAACTTTGTCATAGTTCTGTAGATGGTCCTGTGTAAAATCCTTCCTTTTTATGTGCTTGTTAGTTCAAGGTTTGATATTTTTACTTTCAATGAAGCTGCTGGGAGTTTGGCCAGCACAAGAAGTACAAACCCAAGACTTAGTTAAGAGAAACATCCCCTACCCCTGAATCAGCTAATGTTCATTGAAACCTCACTAATGAGGTTTTGCACACTGGCAAGTCTAGTTTTCCTTCCAGTAGACATGTGTTTATGAAGAATAATTTACTACGAGATGAAGCGTACATGTGCTAACACGAGGTTCTGATGCACTTACATCGTAGTTTCCTACGAAGGACCAGATAGTGCCTGTCACTACTACAGGCACATGGAATGTCAGAAGACACAAGACATCTTCCCAGTTCTCCTTAGTGATGGAACAAATGACAACCTGTAGATTAACAGTCATTTATCCCAGTTCTCCTGAAGTTGTAAGGAATCCTAGAGAATAATAAATAAGCTTCTTTCTCCTTCCGTACCAGTCCCTGGACCAAAACCAGCATGTAGGACCAATTTACTGAATCTCATGCAGATGCAGCAGTGAACATTGTTCTCATAAGGAGTTTCTTTCAGGCATGCTTCATATCGGATGGCTACATAACTCTTCTATTTCAAGTCTGCTTCTCACACCTACATAGACACAGGCTTTTAATCAGGCTGTTTATGATCTATTTACTGTGAACAAGCGAGTGAGCAAAACTGGTCTTCCCTTTGGTGGCTTCTTGAAAATATATGAGATAGGAAAACACGAAAACACAGAACTTTTATGCCATGTAGTTGAAGAGAGGCAATTTGTCCTACCAACGTCAAAGTCTGATGTTAATTAAATGCAAACTAAGGACAATAAATGAAGCTGGTACATAGTGAACAAAAATGAAAGAACAGTTCACCATGGTAACCCTTATTACTCTTGGACCTTAATATGAAAAAATTTAAATGACAGCTACTTCTGTAATGATCAGTATCAACACAAGATGGCTTTAACATTCTAAACTTCTAGGGAAAAAGTGTGTATTCCTGCCCCTGAGTCTCAAAAAGCATTTCTTGCCCAGCACTACTCCAGGAGGACCAGATGGAAGAACCATGGTACAGAGATAGATATCTTGGGCATGTATTTATTAATTACATCCCACTAGAAATGCAGAAGGGGATGAATAAACGTGGCAGATGCAAAAGCAGCAAAAGCACAACAAAGGGGTGGGGGGGGGGGGTCAACATTTCCTAGTTTGGTTTTTTAAACAAGTTTGATATTTAAGAAAAAGTCCAGTCATAATCCTAAAGAAAACATTACCTACTGTTGTGGTTGGAACTGACCCTGGTAGACCAGGGCTAATGAAAGTACAGTGGAGGACACCTGCTCTGCGTAGATTGAACTAGTGACAATATGGCACAAGAAAGCAAAATTTCAGGTTTCTGCCTATTAGAGTTCTGGAGGTTAGTCTTTGTTCCTTCAGTTTCACAAGTCCACTGTGGGCCAGGGCACAGGCTGTGGACTCCATTCTACATCTCCATAATAATGCTTCCCATTAAGATGATGCTAGAATTAAATTAGGAGGACATAAGAAGCAAGAAGAAAGGCTAGCTCTTCACGCTTCACATCAAGTATATGACATAAGGTAGTACTGATGGAAATATGAGTACTTTCATATTAAAGTACAGTTATCCACTAAAGCTAACACTGACTGCTAGAATATGTTAGATCAGTGAAGAAAAGCAGATTAGGAGCATAGAATGGAAACCTCATTCCCTTGAATTCCACAGGCTGTGTAC
>NW_010403023.1:21344-27697 GCF_000710305.1 Buceros rhinoceros silvestris | reverse complement strand
ACTCTTTCCATGCAACATCTTCCAGCTTCTATGAAAAGTATGAGGCTCTTACAAGCAAGCTGTGCTTTAAAGCATACATCTAACAGATTGTGGGCTTTGGGTATTTCTTGTGGAGAGGGGAGGGGGAAAAAAAAGGAGACGTGCTAGCTAGAATGAACTGGAAAGTGTATCATAATGTGTATTAAGAAAACTAATACAATATGTTGAAATAATCCTGATGCTTTAAAGGACTGGTCATTTATCACTGATGGGAAAGAGAAATCCTTTGGCAAGCTGATTGGATGTCTTCAGGATCAGTGAAGCTTTCATCAGGGAAGGATTAGCTGAGAGGCAAAAAACTTGTGCTTTTGCTCTATGGAAAGAAATAATGTTCCTTGTGGATTCGTTTTAAATGAAATTATCCTTGACCCATCCCTTCACTGTAGTGTTACTTCTTCCTTCATTTTCTAAAACAACTTTTATCAAGTCTGTTACAGAACAAATTATGTAAATGAACTTGTCAGCCTGGACTTCCATACTGGCCATTTCTGTACTCAGTAGACTGTAATGTCTATGATAAAGGAATATTTGTATATTAACATAGTGAAAGGTTGAAAATGGAAGAATAAGACTATCCTATCGGCAAGGAAGCAGGTAAAAAAAAATAAAAGAAGAAAGGAATTCAGAGGAAATAAAATTCTTAGGATCAAAAAGGATAAAGAATCTTTATCTTGGTAGTAATACTACTACTCATTGCAGAAATATCTGTGGCAAGTATATATGTGATGTATTGAGAAAATATCAAGATTTTTTTTTCATGTGTGATGCACTCTTAAAGAGGGACATTTTTAGTATTTGAAGCATGCTTTATGATAAAATACTATACCATGGTGGAACTCATTAGGTGGGCTCTTGCAGTGTTGGGGGAGGGCAAGAATTCCATTTCACACCAAAACAAGGCCCCTCTGAATACTGTCTTTGTAAATACGTTCCCATGATGGAAGGTAATTTGAAATTTTCCTTTGCAAGATAATGGCAGATCATTCTAGTCTGTTCAAAGCTCATCAGTTCACAAGTGAACTTCATTACATAAAAGGCATCAAGAACACAATAAGCAAATAACAAAAACTGAAACAATTCCAGAAATTCAGGCCAATTGCTTCAAAATTCAGGTTATCAGAATAGTCAAAGCAGTATGCACAACTTTTTAAGTTACCAGAAATACAGCAAAACAGACATCAAGAGTGTATCTCTGAATTTAATATGATTCTCCTATTTCCTTTAAAGGTGCTTGTCAGGATAAGGCTGTGCTTACTTAACTTGTAATTTCTTGTGAACAAAACATTCAGCAAATTATGCTTCTTTCACTTTGCATAGTCTGTGCATGCAAATTATACATTTCCTTGATGGGATCGTTTTTCAATAATTGTTGGTAGTTAGCAGAACTTGGACTGCTCGTATTAACGAGGGTATTTGAACTTTAATGAACTCTTCTTTCATTGCAAAGTAGGGTTTTCAAAGTTCAATGTATATAAACAGGAAGAGCAAATAAACATAAAATTTACTTAACTTGCTAGAGAAGTAGAACATTGATCCAATCTGGCATCAAAAGCCAAATTTAGATTTTGGCACCTGTGAAATATAGAAGTTGTCTTTATTAGATTAGGGAGGTTGCCTACAGCTGACACTACCAGCCATTACAAATTAATGCATTTGTCAGAAAAGAGCATCGATTTCCAAAGGCAGTCACCATTTGCCCTTGCCAATTTTTATGTGGAAAGCTGGTATGCTGCTTTTGATTGCTTAAGGAGCTCGGTGAATCCCATGTTAAGTTTTTTATAGTAATTTTCTTACAGTTTTCTGGTTTTGCTGCTGGCTATATTACATACATCTAAGGAAACAAAGGAACAGCTTCCTGAGTGTCTTATGCTTGAGCAGCAGCAGACAAAACTTAATTCTAAATCAAGGCTGAATATTCCTCCTGATGGGAGAGTGTAATCAAAAAGAAAAAGTTACAGAAAGTAACTGAGAAAACTAGTGTCAAAGTTCAGTAGATCAAATTATGTGTTCATGTGAACATCCCTGAATTCTGTATCAGAGCTTGTGAAGCTCTAACAGAGCAATTCGGTATTTTAGACTAACAATGTATAAAAATCAAGAGGCTCAGAAACACTGCTTGTAAGACACTAACACCTTCCAAAATTTACAATAAATGGTTTGATGTTTCTCCTTTAATTTCTTCTTCCAGATTTTCCCAGCACCAAAATAAGAACTTCCCTTTTTTCTGCAATACCATCTTCCTCTTTCCAAGCATCTCCACTGAGTTTTACTTCCAATTTAATTTGATTTTTCTCTTTTTGTCCCCATACAAATGTTGTATTGCCTTAACAGCAAACTATTCTGTAGCCTTTGTTTGCAATCTAATTGTAGAAACTCCATAAGCCTTTGTAAAACCAGCTGCCTGTTGACCTAACAAAGCAGCAGTTGTAGACAAATTCAAGAGGCAGGACCCACTGTGTTTAGAAGTCGTACAGGTTCCAGATTTGCTCTGATTCTTTCAGTGACTTTACAGCATACAGTCAGGAGATGAAGAGAGCCAGGAACACCCCAGCTTGAATAGGAGGTATCTCGTTAGTCTTAGCCACGTAAGACAGTCACATCAAAGTAAAACCTGATACTAAAAATATTTGCAAACAAATGAGAAAGTAATGCAATCACTATGTTAGTTCCTATGGTTTCTATTATGCTTCTTTATTGCAACATCAGCATCTTTTTTAAAGAAATATGATATACCTTATACAGAGAAAAGAAAGGGAAATGAGCTAGTATTCTAAAATCAGATGTCAGATCTTCCTCTATCTAAGCTTGCAGATGATTATGAAAAGCTTAGCTGGAAGCCAATCCTTATGCCAGGATATTCACTGAAGCATTCCTACAAACTTATTACTTGAGCTACACTCTTATTTCTGTGGTAGATACCTAAATGTCAAAGTACATTTGCCAGAAATAAATATTATTTGCAAACACAGATAAAGAAAATGCTGAATATGTTCTCAAATCACCTGTGCATCTCTATAAGCAAGCAGCTACAAAACTTGTTTCCCAACATTTCTTTGCTAGAAGCTTTTCTTTCCTTTTTCCCCCCTCGATTTTCTTTGCACCTGGGAATATGACAAGAATGCAAACCAAATTAAAACACAGCTGACTTTTATAGCTGATACTTAAAGTGATTCAAAGCTTTCACTATTATTTTCTTCTTCTTTCCTAATAAGATCATAATCACAGTAAAATACTCCAGTTTAATTCTTTGTGAGCTCTATTTCTGCTGAGATGTGACTGGTTTTCGTGGTTAAAAGAAATATTTTCAGTGTTATTTCCTGATACACCTTGAGGAAAAAAAAAAATATCATAGAAGTGCACACATGCTATTACTAGAACATTACAGAGTAAAATAATGCAGGAGAGTACTTCATAAAAATACCTTATGAGAATGAAAATAATTTTCTGGGTTACCTTCACATGTATGGGAGATAGATGTTTCCCACCAACTGAGAGTTTAAAAATCACTGACCCAACCCATGTCTGTGAGAACTTTCCCTTCACCTGTAGGTGAAGAAGATTTAGGAAATTACAAAAGCCCTTTGATCTACTTGATTTTCTGATCTACATATTTCAAGCTAAGCTTTTCAGACAAAAGTTCAAATATAAACTGAATAGAGCAAAAGATATTTTTGAGATAATTACAATACACTTGAAGCTTTTAACTATAGGTTGTCTTATATAGTCACATATAATTCTACTTTAACATCATTTAGATACTGAGAAATTTCCTGTTCAAAAAAGAATGTTAAAATTTCATGCATGAATATATAAAAAGAAATTAAAAGTCAGTATCATCATGAAATAGCTTTAACAATTGGCTGTAATGAAATTTTCAGTTCAGTACGTGAGTATGAGCTTTTTTGTATTTAACTTACACACGTCATTGGGATGGGATGAGAGACAAGGGGCACAAGTTGGGATGTGAGAAATTCAGACACACTGCTCACGTAAGAGGGAGCTGGGATCCCTGTACAGTAGCATGCAGATTTCCCAAACTCCAGTTAACCAAGCCAGCTGCTGTCACACAAGGCTGGACCTGGAGTTCAAGGCCCTACTCTCCATTCACCTGACCACTGCCATAGCCCTTCTCTGCAAATGTCCCAGCCTGAATTAACCTCTTCAGTGATTAACAGGTCCTTCTGTGAACAACTGGGATAATGCTCAGCATTTCCAGCCCCACTTGCTGAGGGACAGCAAAGTTAGCATGTCCAAGATTTATCTGGTATATATCATTTAATACAGAGTAGAATCCCATTTCTTCTATCCCACCTGAATACAGGTGATATATAAGATTGATAAACATTTCAAGTCTTTTTTTTTTCATCCCATTCCCCAACAAGGTCTCAGCTTATAAAATAAATCCTTATCATTATTCTCTTAGTCTATGACTTTTCAGTATTAAATATAATCCCACTTCTACTGCCCCAGCATTGAGAATGATCGTTGTGATACTCTGTGATGATGACAGTGACTCCTTACTTTAATATCAGCTGCAGATTTCACTGACACGTTTTGACTTTTTTGTGCCAGAGAAAATATAAGAGAAAAATACTTATTTTTGGATTTGTGCTGGAAAATGTTGATAGTGCAGGGATGTTCTTCTTATTGCTGAGCAGTGCTTACACAGGGTCAAGGCCCTTTCTGCTTCTCACCCCACCAGCAAAGAGCCTGGGGTGCACAAGAAGTTGGCAGGGATCATAGCCGGGACAGCTGGCCCCAACTGACCGAAGGGATATTCCACGCCATGTGATGTCATGCTCAGCAAAAAAACTAGGAGGAGAGCTGCCTTGGGGGAGGCCACTGCTCAGGAACTGGTCGGGCATCAGTCGGTGGTGAGCAATTGTTTTCATTTGCATCACTTGTCTTTCTTGGGTGTTATTCCTCTCTCTTTGTTGTTTTTCTTTTCATTAAAATGTAGTATTATTATTATATTTCAATTATTAAACTGTTCTTATCTCAATCTATGAGTTTTCTGAGTTTTACCATTCCAATTCTTTTCTTTCCTCCATCCTGCTGGAGGAGAGGAGTGAGAGAGCAGCTTTGTGGTGCTTAGTTGCTGGCTGGGGTTAAACCATATCACTGTTCTTGTACTGATTCCCATCTTCTCCAATTTAAATCACACAGTCAAAGATGTTTTACTGAACATCAGATAGTTGAGATCCATCACATTCCTTTTATCTAGGAAACCAGTTATCAGAGAATAAACAAGAAGTGACATGATCTACAATTGCTGAGCACATGTTGCATTCTATTCCATGACCAGCTGTTTCTACTTCTGTCCCTTGTGATCCTAAAAAAAAAAAAACCCACACAACAATTAGCGTCATTCTTAAGGCTCCTCTGAGCAAAACAGAACAAAAAACTCCTGGGCAAAAAGAATTAGCAATTACTCATCTCAGGCCTCAGATACAAATGAAGCTTCATCTGAAACAATGCATCCTTTTAAACATCCTCAATCTAAAAGTCAAGTGATGGCAGCAGTGGCTGCCTCATAATTCATATACCAAAAAAAAAAAAATCCCATGGTAAATATGTACTAACTGCTTGAGATACAGCTTAGTTATGAGGTTCAAAGACTTGCTATCTGGAGAAAATTGTACATCAAATATTATATTTAATAGATTCAGGACAAAAAAAGCCCACCACAATTATGATGAGTGACTAAATGAAAAAGATTAGAGTAAAACATTATGTAAAATGTCAATGTCCTCAAAGACTCAAAAAATAATATCTTAAAATAAACAAATCATAAATAAGAGATATTCTAGAATAATAAGGTCTTCAAGATTAGCAAGTAGTGCCATTCTGAGAATTCAACAAAAACCCCACATTGTCATATTTTATGATATAACTCTATGATATAGAGTTACTTGATCTGCACTAATTACTGATTTCGTGTTTGAAATTCAATTCTTGGAAAACTCCAATCTGTTAAGCATAAAGACATCCCTGTGCAATCTTGTATTGGCCTGAAGTACAGAATGGTCCGGATTAGACATTCCCCATCCAGATTAACTCCTATGCCTGAGCCATAGCCAGAAGAGATATTTCCCAGTGTAAAAGCATTATTTGTTCAGATTTTCCCATGAGGCTTGGCCCTGAGCAGAGCCCCCAGTACTACCCTAACAGTGCTCAGGCACCTACATTCCTCTAAAGCAGCTTCTGTTTCTGTGAGAACACTAGTCTCTGGATATCAGGCACAAGATTAAGTGAATTACTGATCATGACAGCACCAGTACAAATAAACGTAGCTTCCAGTCCTGCAGAGGTTC
>NW_010403023.1:20380-21256 GCF_000710305.1 Buceros rhinoceros silvestris | reverse complement strand
CAGCAGATTAAAACAATTGAAGATCAAGCACAGATCTATATTCCAGTTTCAGTTCCATTGGAAACTTAAGCCCAGATCTAACTTTGCATGCACAAGCCACCCCGTTGAAGTTGATTTGCACACTTGATGTTATGCAGTGGCTGGGCGTCTCTGCAAACCTTCCTGTGTAATTCTGGTCTTGGGTTGTTAATTTGACTTACGGATGGATACCTGCCTGCTAGAGAGAACTGTGGTAGGTCACCACCTCCTCTAAGCAATTGGATTGAAATCGGTTATTAATTGAGGTTAGAGACCTCAACATAGGAAATGCCAACTACCTGGGCCGTGAAATCATCTGCTGTAGTTTCTGAAACTGGTGCTTCATAGTGCTCATAGCTCTCATAATGCCCACAGTGATGTCTTGGCAATATTTGCAGCTGGGAAAGAACTACGCTTCGGTTGGTTTTTTTGGCTGACAGTGTCCACACAGGCTGCTAACCAAAGGGTGGTTAAGTCTTAGGTTTTTTTACTTTAAAAACGCAGCAGTGTATCAAGCTGTGTTTTAAACTGGTGTGTATGCTTTCACTTCTTATGTCAGCAATCCATGTATAATAGCAGACCACTGTCTTGCAAGCAAAGCGATGCAATGGAATTATCTAAAGCTGTCAATGTCTGTTTTAACACTTGCAACATGATCCCAAATGTCTGGGGGTGTCTTGAATTTATATATTTTACTACAAACACTAAGACTTAAATCTTGGACTCATTGCTAGAACTGGGTGCTGTAACCATAGTGATTTCCCTTCAGTTGCTAGACTTGCCATGAAATGGAGAAGGAAAAGGTTTGGGGAGAGATTTAAACAGATCATCCAATTTTGAACTGACACCTCCTGCTGA
>NW_010403023.1:6471-20286 GCF_000710305.1 Buceros rhinoceros silvestris | reverse complement strand
CTGAACCTACATTGATGCTGTAGAAAATAAGTGTATTTATGACAACCAATCTTTGCAGAGAGAATTTGAAGAAGCAATACAGTTAAAAACTGGGTAAAAACAGGGTTAAAGAACTGGAATTGTTCCTGTAGGTAGAAAAAAGGGAGAAATAAAAGCACTGTTCCCACACAGAACACTTATCTTCCTCCTAGCATATTCCCCATCACAGAAAAGCTTTTCCCAAACATCGGGTTGGTGATACGGAAGAGCATATATGATAAAAAAACAAGTGCTGGGCAGGGATTAAGCTTTCTTAGCTGCCCCCTTTGATGAGGCATAAGTCGAAAGAGTATTATCCATATCACAAAACTGTGGCAGCTGTTACAGCAGGCAAAGTACCATACTTTACTAAGCCTACTGAATTTCATTTTGCTACAGCCAAAACCAAGCTCTTCTCCCATCCTGCCCCCTGTAGATTCTCATGAAGATTACATATGCTGAATTAACTCTATGCGTGTTTCTTGCAGAAGCTACAGAGCTCTTGCTCATCTACAGATCTTTCACTGCTCAATACACAGACATTTGTTTGCCTGTATTATCATGTCTGTAATTCAGGAGAGACTCAAGAGTTAACATTCATCTGGCCTTAGAACAATAGGGCTAACATACTATCTAAGACTTGAGGTCCATTTAAAGTCCTATCTCCAGTGAGGATCAGCATCAAATGCTACATAAAAAGATACAAGAATCTTTCAGCACACGGAAGTGGAATAATCATCTCTCCACAGCATTATTTTCATTCCGACCCACAACAGGGAAGTTGTTTTACCCTGAACCATGCTGATTTGTATTCCTCACAAGATTTATTTTCAACACATTTTCCTAAGCCTGTTTTAACGAGTGCAAATTAGGTGTCAGACTCACTTCTATCTTTAAAACCAGCAAACTGAAAAGTGTACCAGGAAAGTAATTCATTTCACTTATCTTAAATTACGAGAAATTATGGGAGATCTCTCCCTGAGAACATTGATGAGTGCTGGAGTGAGATCTGCTTCTGGTCTTGTGCTCTGGGGTTCGGAGTGGTGGGAAAGGAGTCAGGACTATCCATTTCTGACAATCTGCTAACACAAATTGTTGGAGCAAGCTGTTCAAGTTCCAGAGTCTCCATTTGATTTTCTATCTTCTTCTGAAGAAAGTAGACTATTGCATCTGGCAAGTTTGCTGTACGGTGTGTCAGAGAACAAACTGGTGAAAGGAATAAAATTCTAGGTAGAGTTAGCAAAGAGAGCCAGAGCATGTTTCCTAAACACCATTCTCCACTCCATTCAATAGCTTTATGATTACTGTCACTGAAGAGTCAGTCTCCAGGGAACAAATGTTTGTATTATCCTGAGATACATAGAGACATTGTAATCAGCTGAAAGCAAGCAGCAAGATAAATTATTCGGTAGTTCAGTAAATTTTTTACTGTACTCTAGCAAATAGAAAAGCCATTCCTGTTATAAATAAATGAAAAACTAAACATGCACTCAGATCCATTTAGAAAGTCCTGTGACTAGCCAGAATGTTTAATATCTCTAAGCATGCAGTGTCTACTGATGCAAATCCACTAATTCTGTAACTATTTAATCAAGCTTTATGTAGCTGAGTAAGTCAAGTAACAGGCAATATGTTGAAATGGCTTGTTCTGCTAAAGCCATACTTCACTACATCTATACCATATAATCAGGAACCTTAACTGAAGCCGTTTGCCATATTGCTTCAAAGGTTTTCTTGCTGCATGGCATGGTGCCAAGTCCTACTTTATGCTGGAGCATCACTTACCTGATCACCTGTAAGAGCCTTATCTCTGATTAGAAGTCACCAGGCAGAGCCATTTTATCATACTGAAGTACAGTGAGACTCACCACCATTACCTCACAGAAGAAAAACCTCCCCATCATCTCCATCATTGCTCAAGTCAAGAACAATGGCATGACCTAGTCACCTCTGCCGTAGACCAAAACTGCCAAACAGCCAGTCTCCTGTCCCAGTTCCGTTTCTTACTAACATCTCCTCCTTGCCCCAGACCATCTTGGTAGGCAGCAGATGTGGAAGAGCTACACTTGTCCCCTAATTTACTCCTCTGCCAGAAGTGCTGCTTCACTGACATTAGTTTACATTCCCATCCACAAACACCTCTTTTATCAGCATCACCTTCAGAAAAGTCAAGCCTTCAGCACCTCCACACCTGCTCTGACACAAGAACCTTTGATTGGCTCTGTAATAAGTTAAGCCAGTCCTACAAAAAACCATAGCTGGGAAAACATTACATTTTTTGCTTTTAAAAGTAGTGCCACAGACCTAGGCTTCACATAGTTTGACCAGCTGCGTGTAGAACTTTTCAGGCTCAGTACAAGTGGATTTTAGTGGAAAATTAGTCTTTCTACTCAGTGGAGGCATTAAGGTAAAGAAACAGAAAAGCAGCCCTATTTGTAGAAGAAGGTATAAATGCATAGGCACAATCTGAAATGCTTGTTTCGCTCCTGAAAGCACACTGCATTTCCATTCCTCTATGGGATGGAAATTATCTAATTTGAAAAGCAGTGAAAACTTACCAGTAACAAGCAGCTGTTTGCTTGTTTTTAAAAGGAAAAAAATCATGAAGACATTTAGTTGACATGGTTTAGGCACTGCAATGACTCCAGAAATTAAAGTCCCAGAAGAAAACATTGCCTGGCCAACAACACATGGATTTAAGATCTCTCAGCCCTCAATAGACCCTCTAGCCTATATCATGTCAATCACAATAAATTAAGGACACACCAAATGTATGCCTTCTGTGTCAGTGATCATCATGTATGGATCCCTGAGATATGTTCTAACTTCACCCTTCATACTGTGACACAGCTGTCCCTATAAAGCACCAAGGCAAGTGAAGCTGTGTACAAGAGCACTGCTACATGTACCTCTGCGGACATCTCAGGATTGACCAAGAAAAACTTTTCGGGGGTTGGCAGGGGAGGGAGGGGGGAGAACAAACCAAAACTCAAAGTAACTTCAACAAACCAATCACACTTCTCTCAGCAAGGCTTCCAGTCTGCCCGTCTCAGAGGTCACCATGCAGTACAAGCCTCACAGCAATGTCTCAACATTCGGTAATAGGCGGTAGCAAGCAAGGAAAAACTGAAGGGTCAGGCTGACTTCCCTTGTTCTTTCAAACATTTTGGATGCTAATCTTTTATCAACTGGGATAAAAAAAAACCTAGCAAACAAAGGCACGATAATACTGAAACAGGTGCTGCTGAGTTCTTGAGGTATTTTAATCTTGTGAAAACATTAATAAACTTACATAGTAAATGTGGGATGCAGTTTCACAGCTACTCTGAGCTGCTGTGCAAAGGAGCTGCTCTGCCTTTCTCCTTCACTCCTAGCTGTCCTACCTTGCCCCAGCATTAGTGCTTGGTAGCCATGGTGGGGACAGGATCAAGGAATTTATCTATGTAAAAAACCACCACACCAAAACAGGAATGGCAGGGTTCGTGCCTAACCTAGATCAAGGAGGTCTATAGTAGATACCCAATACAACAGCATCCATGTTGGTCTGTGCTGATAATCTTGATACATAAACTCTTGGCTGACTCCTGACCCATCCCAAGATATTTAAAAGGCATGTAGATGTGGCACTTAGGGACATGGTTTAGTGATGGATGGCTGAAGTCAATATCTTAAACGTCTTTTCCAACCTAAATGATTCTATGTTTCTATGGTAATTAAAATAGTCAACACAAATTTACCACAAGCAAAACATATTTGATCAATCTGACTGCCCTCTTCAGTAGAGAGGCTATCTGTGTAGATGAGATGAGAGTAATGGATGTAACATTATTTGATTTTAGTCAGGCTTTTGACTTCTCCCACAATGTTCATATTGGGAAGTTGGGGAATGATGGACAAATGGGCTGTTAGAGGGGTTGAAAATTAGCTAGCTGGACTGCCAAGGCTCGAAAGGTAGTGATTAATGCCTTAAGGTCAAGGCAGCAGCCAGCAACAAGCAAAACTGCCCGTACTGAAGCAAACACTGTTCGACATCTTCACAAATGACACAGAGTGCATCCTTAGCAAGTACATGGATGACTCTACATTAGGGAGAGTGGCTGACACAATCAATGGCAGAGCTTCATTTCAAGAGACCTTAATAAAATAGAGCATTGGGCTAACAGGAAACTCAGAGTTCAGCAAGACCCACCGATGTTAGCCTATGGAGCAGATGGAAAATGGACTGTTTAAGCAGCCATGGATTACAAGACGCCAAGTGCACTCTTGTCATGTGTAAATTAAACTGCATACTAAGCTACACTGGCAGGGGTGAGGTCAGCACAGAAGTTATTACCCTCCTATGGTAATGGTAAGTCTGCACTTCCAATGGTGTCCCCCATTTCTTTCCTCCTCTGGTTCAAGAGGGATGCCAAGAAACAGAAAATGTTCCAGGGGAGAGCTATCAACCTGGCTTGGGCCTGGAGCACATAACCTATGAGGAGAGACAGGGGAGCTAGCATTGCTTAGCAAATGGGCAAAGAGAAGAGCCAGGAGAAAACCTCATGGCAGCCTACAACTGCCTGAAGTCAAACCATTCTTGGTAGAGGCAGGTGTTGTAATGAAGGGTAATAACTGCTAAATGCTCCTTGGGAGATTCGGGGTGGATGTCAGGAAAGACTTTTTCACAAGGCAGTGCCACACTGGAAGAGGCTGCCCAGAGAGGTGGTGAAATTCTCATCTTTGAGGGTCTTCAGGATTTGTTAGAGAAAGTGATGTCTGACATGAGACCAAACAAATCAAACAGAAAAAAAGAAACCCAAAACTGAAAAAAAATGTACATACAAAGCAAAAAAGAAACCAGCCAAATGAAATGAACAAACAAAAAAACCACCATAAAACCCCTGTGAAGATATATACAATTCTAAAGATCTGGCAGCTAAATGACTACTGTTTCTATTTCAGGTAGGGCCACTGACTCACTGCATGTCACTTCGACCTCCATCTGCTTCTCTCAAAAGTAAAGACAATTGATACAGTAGAATGACAGCTGAGAACCAGGCAGGAGGAATCAAATGGGTTTCAATCACCTTTCAATCATCAAGCTGACAGAAATAGATAAAACTCCTACCTGATCTGTATAGAACTAAATCGGTAAAAGTATATTACATATATATATATGTTAAGGCATTAAAAAAAAATTCAGTAGCTGTTGCTAAAAAGTTAACCCAACCTCACTATGTAACTTTCCTTCTACATTGTTCAGCATGTTCAGGAGCCAAGGAGTCTGGCCATTGATTGCTCGCTCCACTACTGATTTCTAGCTCATAAATTTTGCTTAACATAATCCCCTGCACAGCACAGAATTAAGGTTTGTGGGGCTTTTGCTTTTACTGGACACGCTCAAATATCTCATCCTGTGAGTCCAAGTCATTTTTTACATTGTTGACATTCTTGTGCTTGTGTTCTCTTCAACTTTCTGTCTAGTGCATATAAGATTCCTGGTACTGTTATTGCTTACACAGTAATGCTCAAGACAAAATCCAGCAAACCTCTCCCATCTGTTCTTAAGCTAGCAGTCAGTTCGGCTGACACCACAAGGAATTCTTCTGAGCTCTTAGCATTGTATTGTCCTCCATAGATATTCAGTGCACTTCATGATGGGCTCATAGCTCATCCCTGCTGAGCTAGCTAGGAATTAAAAAGAAAAATAATCAAGTGCTTCAGAAACAACTATTGTTACAAAAAAGGCTGCTTTCCAATTATCTTTCTTATAGGTAGCCAGGAAAGTGCAGTTTAATTAATTCTCCACTCTTCCACAATGTTTTGCCTTTCCAGGAGCTTTAAAGTGCTTCATCCTTCCAAAATATCTTTTTTTTAGTTTGTTTTATTCCTCACATTACATTCCATGTTGTAGACCCTCACAGCTGATCTCTACCCACCTCATTAGGATTCAGTCCTCCAGTCAGTAAGGAGCTATCTCCATGTAGTCCTCACAAGAACCTGTAAAGTACAGTTTCCTCCCAAATGCCCAGCCCCACTCTTATGTATTGGTGCTTCCATTCCAAGCTGGCTGAAATGTTTTGGCATGTATGTTATTTCTTTGCCTTGGCATGCTTGCTCCACCTGCTTTGCAGAAAGGATGAGGACAGCACTACTTGGGCACAATGTCACAGTCCTCAAATGTCATCTTACCATTTCCTTTCATACCTGCATATGAACAGAAAAGTTTTTGCACAACTCACAAGTGAGGAATCCTAGAACATCTTTGACTTCAACATCAAGCAGTGTACAATACCTAGAACACCTTTGCACTGTAGTTGCTAATACTTGGACTTGAACACTAACTGAAGTCCTCAGATAGAGACAGACAGGTATGGACCACTTGAACAGGTTGAGTTTGGCTGGGCTTTTTGGCAAAATCTTGCTTTCAGCTGCCTCACAGAGAGAAACTTCCAAGAGAAAACATGTTGTCTCTTATTGCTGTCTACATTTGCTCCTAAAAGGCATATCTAGACATGCATTAATGTATGTTTGGCTGTGGGCCACTTGCCAGTAAGAAGTTTTTCTGTTCCTTTGTTTTCCCTTCAGCTGCTCTTTATTCAATCCCAGGTGCTCTTACTGGAACCAGAATATAAAGGACACTTATTTGCTGCCTGTAAAAATATATGCACATATTGAATACAGTTACCCTGTATGTCAGTACGTTTGTTTACTCCAGCATTGACTACAATACTGTCTTTCTTAAGCACATGTATCTCCTATGCCTTATTTTTCCTGTTCTCCACTCCTCCTTTCAAGCATCTTTATTATTATGTATTACCCTCTATATAGAGAATACTACCAGCTTCAAAAGCAAAATAGAAAGCGTGTTAGTAGATACCATTTCTTGTTTCCTTCATGTACTAAAAGCTGTTCCTTGATCTTTCAGGGAATATGAATCATACCATGGACATGTTCTGATTCTTGTGTCAGCAATTAGCATAGCACTTAAGTGCTGATTTGCACTGTGGGCAATGTTATACAGATGTATCTCGTTGCTACACCAGACAGTGGATTATGCGGCTGGAAGTTTGAAGTGCAGCTGGAAGTTTGACATGAAGCTGGGAACACTATAATTGTTTTCAAGGTTTCTTAAAGGAGTTTCTAGCATGCAGTGATGATACTAACAACAACGTATCTGTAAGCCTACCTTACCTGCTACCTTACTTTCCTGCTATGTTTAACCAAGTCCACTCCTAATCAAAGCAATCCATATTAGTATTTAGTAACATAATCTCCTTTCTTCCTGTACAAAGAACAAGGGGCATGTTCAGGCCTCCCAGGTTAGCAAAGCTGAAATAAGAGAAAAAAAAAAAAGGACAAGTCAATGGGATATTGATCCAAAGCACTGAAGTCCTTACTCTTCTTCTCCCCAAGAGGCAAAGTTCAACACATAAATAAAATCGAGATTTCACCCTCCTCTGAGTTAAATAACGCCAAGCCAATGGAACACAGCTATCATAACAGCCAATGCCAGAAGCAGTAATAAATATTTCTGCTAAGCATTATTTCTAAAACACTGAACAAAATGCAACACAGTCCATAGTCTGCTGTTGTAACTGAGAAACGTTTTGCTTTTTGGTTTGCTTTTTCAGTAATAATTGAACACATCAGATGTAATTCTAATCCCATTGCAGTTAAGGGGACTTCTGCCTTGACTGCAAAAAGTCATATTGGATCCCAGTGCAGTAATGATGAGCACCTTCATTTCCAACATGCTATTCTTATAATGAGTCTAATCTTGTTCCTGGCTGTGCTTTGAGCAATAAAGAGCATCATCATTATAGTTATGCAGACTCCTGCCAGATCTCTGCTTCTTTCTGTAAGACACAACTGTGATGCCACGTACTTAATTTAATTGTAAAGTTATAAATGCCAACAAGGTTTATGAAACATTTCTCTGGAGAATTGTCAGCACATTTGAAAAACAAAAATGCAAGGCACTTCACAAGCAACTGGAGCTACCAACTGAATCAAACAAAATAACAATACCTGGCACCACTTTTTCTCCTACAGAAATCTCACACCTACAAATTATTTGCGATTTTCTGACAGAAAACATCGTTTCTGCAAAACTGAAGCTTGCTGTGGGAAAAAACTGATCCCATTAAAAAAACCAAAACAGCTTCTCTCAGGAAAACCAACTCTTATTCTATTGTCCTGGAGTCAATGGAGCTTCCTATCGTGTTTCTCCTGAGGGAAATATAGTTCACAAGAACCAAGGACTCCTTCCTCCGAACCAGGCAAGGGCGCTGAATAATTTACATACATGCCTCTTCCCCACTCCTCCAAATACTTTGGACAGAAGAGGGGAACTGAATAATACATGCTACATCAGTCATCACTGAAAACAAAACCAAAAGGAGCACTGATCTATGTCATTAGAAGAGAAGGCAGACGCAATTCATCCACTATTGTGCACATACCTAATCCCCTGACTTCCTTGCTTGTCTGGACTGCACACCTCTTAATAAAGAGGCGTAGCTGCCCTGACATATTTAAAGAGCATGAGTAGAATCAGTATGTTCTCCCTCCATAATTTTGGTTAAAATGTTTTCCCCCAATTTCTGTACAGTATCTGGAATTGAGCACCAAGTATATATGGGAAATTATATAGGGTTTAAAAAACAAACAAACAAACAAACAAAAAACACCAGCACAAAACACACCAAAAAAACCAGCCCCACACCCCAAAAAAAACACATCACCATATGCATTCTCTTACTTTAAAATAGCTGTTTTGCAGGTGCAAGTATATCTCTTCCTTAGGAGTTCCAAGACAGGGTAGCTAACTGTTGCTAAACAAATCCTAACAGCTTCTCCTGATGCATTAGCATGCTTACAACATATGAATGAGTACGCTTTTTTTATGATTTGAAAATTCAGCACTTACCATTGTCTCAAAACTCTGCCTGTACCATTCTTGTTAGTACTGGATAAAGAGGGAAAATAATCTTCCTCAATTAATAACAGCCTGCAGTCACAGCAGGATTTACATATATTGCTGTTCTACATTTACGGCCTTATTGCAGACAATATTAGTATTCTGATCACCACTCCATATTTAATTTTAAATTGCAGTTTTAGTTACGTTTGTCTTGATTAAGTTATACTATATTTGAATTCCATTTCATCTCATTTTCTGTGATGCTGCCAGATATTTGATTATTGGATGGTTCTCAAGGATATAATTTAAATTTAAGATCATTTGGGTGTACAGCATGCATCCCACAATGTCAATATCAGTTATCTATTAAAAGTCTGACATTGATGTGTTTCATATATTTGTTTTGCTCCACAGTGCCTTCTTGTGCAAACTCATCTAGAGATCTAAGATTTTATATTGATTTGACCTAGAACAGCTAAATATTCACAAAATATTCTTCCATTTACTAACTTTTGCTAAGAACTGCACCCATATTGTTAATTTTTAGCTGTTAAGTCTTCCGGAGTATACTTTGATATTTAGTTATTAATTAAATATATCACAATGTGCTTACTTGTTTTTCAATACATGAAGCAAGAACAGAAATTAGATCGAGGCCACCTTGGAAAGAAGAAAAACACAAAAAGTCTTTTAGATCACAAAGCTGAACATTACAAGTTAAAATATTCCCTATTTTCCCCTTAAAACATGTATGTCTGGAATTTTTGAAAGATGAAGCAGCTGCCATTACAACAGGCATGTAAACTTGTCTTTTATTTACCAGCTTATGCTGTTAAGCATGGGAAGTACCAGTTCTGTGTGTCCCAGAAGGTTAGATTACAATATAACACTGTATTCCACATTATAGTCTGCTGTGCTGAAGTGGTAAACCATACAGTGGACATTACCAGCAAGTCCAAATTATCTAGCTATTTCAATGCATCTCTGCTGGTTTCAGAGAGCTACAGAGGTTTACCAGGAAAGAAAAAAATCCATTATTGCCCTTACATTATCTATACATATTGCACGAAAGACGATGGGCTAATACTCAGCAGCAGGAAATGATTAAGAGGAAGATCAATGTAACAATCATATTCAGTAAGCTCGATGGTGTTGGAAGTGAAAGGCACACCAGACAGCAGACAGGTAGAGCCTATGGAATGATGAGGAAGAGAAAACTAATAGTCCATACTGCTGTATGTACATACTGCAGTACATACTGCTGTTCCAGTCATCTTTTAAGAACTCCATCACCTCAGAGTACATGGGATTTTCCACTTTCAAAAATTGAATGTCTTTAAAATCACCAAATTTCCAGAAAGACAGACACAAGAGAGCAAATCAGACCAGAAGCCTTTTAGAACAGTTTCTTTTCAACCTAAGAGAAAGCTGAAGGACTGCATAAATGGTATTTCACCTAAGCTACAACATGATAATCAAAAGAAGATGCTCATTTTCTATACAGTAATATCTCATGGCCAAGGACAGAAAGCACTGCATTCCCTGGGCTGAGGTGACATATGCCCAGCTATCTAACGTCACTGAATCTGGCAGCTCCAGCAGACGCAGAATGGGAAGTTGTCCATTATACGTTCTGAGGTTGTATTTTCTCCTTCTCAGGAGGTCTGGGGACTGCTGGCTTTTCTGGACTGTGAGGGGAATCTTTCAGAATGAAGTGAGGGGATATCAAAAGAATGTCCTCAATGGGATGCAATGGTTTTGGGCTGAGGTCAGCTAAACCCTACTCTTTTCACACTAACAGAAAAAAAAAACCCCACAACCAAAACAAACAAACAAACAAAAACAGAAAAAAAATTTTTAAAAATGTGCAAGTGTGATCCACAGACTGGAGACCCAAATGCACCGTGTATTCCCTCTGGCTCAAGAGGTTTTGAAAGCCTGTGACAGTCACTGCCATTGGTGAGTGGCGTGAAATCTGGGATTAACACCAGCAGGCCAAGACCTATGATCATGATTAATGACCCCATCTTAACCGTCCTTAAACTTCCTATTGCTACTGATACTCAGTTACCAAGAGTTACCTAAAAAGAAACTTCTGTTAAGTTAATCAGTATGCAAAATACAAAAAGCCCTTCTTATTTCTTCCCTAGGACTACACCCTGACCATGTACTTCCAGCAGTCCTGGAGGGATAAAAGGCTCTCTTATTCTGGAATACCTTTGAATCTAACTCTGGACAACAGAGTGGCTGACCAGCTCTGGGTGCCGGACACGTATTTTCAAAATGACAAGAAGTCATTTGTCCATGGTGTGACAGTGAAAAACCGCATGATTCGACTCCATCCAGATGGGACAGTCCTTTATGGCCTACGGTACGTTGAGTTTTTTTCATATGGCTGTCCTGGCAGAATGCAAGTCACGATTGGTAATTGCACGTAGTACCAATGCTGCTCTCCCTCTCCCCTTTCCTGGTTTCTCAATGCAGCTTTATGAGTCAGCAAATACTCTATCTAGACCACCACAAGAATGACCACCCAAGAATTCCACCGGACATCAAAGCTCCCTTTTAATAGCTATAGCCATAACTAACAAAGTCTAATGCCTCTGTTTATTTCATCTCGTCTGAGCATCTCATCTTAATGATACTGGTGAGTCATTTATTATGGTTCTCACTTAGTAATCAATCACAGATCTGACAAATGCTTTCTTCCTTTGGAAATTTCTCTGACGATTCTTTAGAACAAAGTAAAATATAAAATTTGCAGTCATCTGAAGACATGTGACCAGCATTTGGTAGGGAATAAAAAGAAGACATTTGTAAATTTATGTGAATTATTTAAAGATTACCTATATGTCTAAGTACACGTTTTCTTTAATCTGCCTTAGTTTATCACTGCCTTGGTTTATCACTGCCTCTTCACATCACAACTTCTTCGCACAGTGCAACCTATATTCACCTCTGTAGATAAAAATTTATTCTAAAATCTGAACAGGCACAATCTAAGGATAAGGTACACAAATGTAAACTTAAAACTAAAGCAAGTTATTTGTTATGGTAAGATTGCTGCAAAGCCTGAATAGGTTTTGCATTATTTTTAAAGGTAGCTTTGCTTGGAAAAAAACAGTGCCTGTCTGAAACAATTTTTGTTCACTGTTAGCACTTAACAGTGAAAATAGTGTCCAGAGAACATAAACCTGAAAACATACTTCAGTTAGTTAATCAGAAAAGAAGTTATAAAGCATAAAACTTACCTGAAATATCTCAAAATTGTACCTATGATAGGATTGAAGAAACCCAAACTACTGCAGCAATTCAAAATGAAGAAATACTTGGGGAAAGATAACTTAAAGCTTACTGAAAATAAAGTTTGAAATTACCTCTTAGCCTATAAAAACATAGCCTTTTAAATCACAACATGCACATGCACCCAGAGAAAGCCTTCCAACTCATCAATTCAAGCTTCACAAGAAACAAAAAAATAATTTAAAAAATTATTATTTTGGTTCATTGTAAGTTTTCTTTGAACTGCTGATTTGCAGGCAGTGCATCAGTTGCTACCAATGACCACACAGGCACTTTGATGCAGCCAGTTCTGTTCTGGTACAGAAAAACTGCCACTTCAGTTGTGAAAGAGAAAACAATGAACCAATGAGGAAATAGCTGATAGACTACAGGCAGTCACTGTTATCTGCTAAACAGAGCATTTGAAAAGTACGTCTTTCCCATTGTCTTCTACAGTTCCTTTCAATCAAACTGACTCCTGAGAATCAGTTTAGCAGGGCTGTCATCATTAGAGGACTTCTTGGCCTAAGAACTTCTCAAAAATATATTTGTTTTATTTTTAAAGCCAGGAACTACATTTATTTACATTCTAGGATTTGCATAGTCCTCCAGGACTCCCGTTCTTGGCAGGCCCCGGCCGCCCCGTGCCCGGGTCTGTGATGTCCGGAGGTAGAGCAGCGACTCTTTCACGGGCACCCCCTTGCCGTGGGGAAGGAGCTTGCGTGCCCTTGTGAGGTTGAGAGCTGTGCTGGTGGTGGCATGTGCCTCCAGTGGGGTCTCCCAGGCCAGACAGGTCTCAACTGAAGGGTCAGACAAAGTGTGTCCACGGCAGGATGGGCTCACTAGCCTTCGGGCAGCCATCCTAGGAGAAGGACAACTCTGACTCCAAACCCGGGCAGATGGAGCTCGTTTAGCCCTGTAAGGCATCCATCATCTAAGAGAAGGATACTCTAACCAAACCTACGACCCGAGGACTTTGCTGTCACCGTCCAAGCTCGCCAGGCCCTGGCAGATGAACCTCAGGTGTAAAGGGTGGAGCCAGTTCCGCGCATGCTGCGTCTCACCTAAAAAATCCACCGCGCAGGCCCGAAGGGTGCACTCATCGCTTGCAGTGAGCGTGGGAAAAACCCTTCCCAGATCTTCGTTCACGAAGCCAAGCCATGACGATGAGGAGGAGGAGGATTTGCATAGCAGTAAGAATATGTGTTAGAGACAAGTAGTCCCTCACAATCATTTGTATACAATATAAACTACACCTAGAAATGTGTGCTGTGCATGTGCTTCCACACACATGCCATACATCTGGTATCAATAACTGTCTTCTGCAAAAATAGCAAAAGAAGCTGTTACGCATGTGGTGGACCTGCTGCAAGTCCTCTCATGTCCTTCACCCACAAAGCACCAGCCTGACTGAGAATCTCTGACCTTGCCCAAGCATAATGCCTGTGATCTTTCTTTCAGAGGTGGTCAGGCAAACTCTAGCGCAACAGCAAAGATGGTCACCTTCACATAACAAGGTTGCTAGTTCATATGATTAAATAACCATTCACATTTTAATGGTTAAGTAGCAGCTCTGCAACAGCTGCCGCTCTGCAGCTTAAAACCCCATC
>NW_010403023.1:0-6359 GCF_000710305.1 Buceros rhinoceros silvestris | reverse complement strand
CTCCTTGCAGCAGGAAAAGCAAACAAAACAAAAAAACAAACAGGAAAAAAATTGCTGATATAAAGGGCAATCCTTTTTCCATACACTGGGAGGTTCCCTTCTCCTCTGTTACCTCTGCCTGATGCCCTTAACACACACTGGCACAGGGGCAACCTGGGGGTCTCCAAAGTTTCTGGGCCCCCTCACCCTCTTGCCACAGAGAACACAGCAGGGGCTCAGGATGCAGCAGATGTGCTTGTATCCACTGACAGCATTGTCATCACCAACAACGTGCAGAAAGAGATACTTAGCTGTCTTTTTCATAGCTCAAGCTGATGTGCCATGCTTTCTCCAACAAGGGAGCTCTTTAGACCCATCTGGTGAGCAGACTTGGTCTGCTAGCTGCCAGTGAAAACAAATGTAGTGTACTCATCCCACAAGAAAGATCTGATCAAAGGCAAACATAACAAATGAGCAGAAGAAATAGTGAGATTAAGAGGCATTGATACAGTTTTCATACAATAGATAGCAATTATTGCACCACGTTTGTATCTGTTAACGGTCACTTTCCTCATGGAAAAAATATGCTTCTGTCAGCCTATAGATTATCTTTAGATCATACAAACAACAATTTCTTCATATACCAAATGACACATAAGCCTCCTAAGAAATAAGACAGAAGAAAACACTGCAGAAAACATTCTTAGGTAAATCTCAGCATTGCTCGTTAGAAATTTAGACATAGCTCCAATCTTAGTCTCACAAGTAAAGAAGAAACTTTAGAACATATTAGCTTGGATTTAGCTTCTATACAGCAGAGAGCACGAAGACAATATCACCAAATCTCTCACACAGGAGCTGTGACCTGTGAGTTTCACTGTCATTACTGAAGACAGAGTGTTGGCCTGCCGTGACTTGAACAAGACGGACAACACCAAATAGGCTGCAGACCAGGGTCTCCTTTCCCAACAAATTAGGGCTTTAAACCATCTCTCAAGTATTATTTAAATGTTTGCTTTCCCTCGTGCCTCCTGTTCCCCACTCAAATTTTCCATTTGCAGTCCAGATTTAAATGTTTCTTTTCAGGCTCTGATATGAAATTTAACTGACTTCTTGAAACAGGAATTGGAACATTCACAGCAGCTCTAAATAACCTGCTTTGCTTGCACCCATGGACTCAGCCGTTTGGCACTGATGCAATGTTCAGTCTCAACGAGAGTTGAGGAAAAATAAAACAAGGTTAATCATCTGGCTTTACAGATGAAACAAGGGAAACAAGCACTGAATACACTCACTGGTTTTAGATCATATAGCAAAGCATTATCACTTCAGTTTGTCTCCATTATAGTATTATGTCTATGATGAAAAGTACAGTCCCTTTAGGTATTTTTTCCAGTAACTTTCAGTTGCTCTATCCCCACAGTCTACAGAATGAAGTGTGCATATATACTTGTTCAGATACAGAATATTCCTAAACCTTCTGCCCTCTAAAATTGTGCATTGATGTTAAGCCTTTTACTGCAAGTGCTACTTCTGTTAATTATTCTTAGTAGTGAATAATGCATAACATTACTAACCAAATAACTCTTTCATCCTATTGCCCAAGCAACTAAACGCACATAAACATATTCAATTCCACATTAATATTTCCACTGAATCCTATTTCAGAGATGCCAGGGAAGTTAAGTGTCACTGTTAAGTATTATGTACCTAAAGTGCGTGATTCTTCAGCTGCTATCAAGTACTCCCACCAGCAGCTATTATTATTTTTCGTGGTGTAGCCACCTGCTTCCTAAGAGAAAGAAAAAAAAAACCTTTGAGTCGATGTGCAAACCTGCAGCACTGTGTGTCTGAGACAGCTCTAGCCTGGTCCCAGTGCAGCTGGTAAAATACTAATTTCTTCTGCATTTTTTCCCCACTTTTAATAAATCATCAGATCCCCCATTTGACACTAGCAGTGTCTCTCATTACTTTTATTGCCTTTTCAAGCAAGAATCTCTAGAAATTTCTACCAAAGCTCTAGATTCTCAGGACAACATGTGCTGTTGTTTCTTTTGCTTGTCCTTTCTCCCTCTTCTCTGGATATGATGCTAGACATGTCATCTGTTTTTAAGACATTTAAGGAAACATTATTAGTGTCATGATGTCAAAATTAATTAAATTATCCATTCCATTAAATTATCCATTCCTAGTATTTTTATGCCACATCTTAATTCTTCTCAGCGTTTCACTAGAGAACAATGACATCTTGTTGCTTCTAAGGTATCTGTTCTGTTATCATGACATTGCCTCAAAATCAGCACCAGCAGAATTTCATCTGGTGTGGTGAAAGAAGCACATCCGTCGAAAGTATTAGTTGTTAAGAAGTGCAACGTACCTTCAGTGATAGCTTTACACAGATTGCCCTCCCTTCTAAAGTTCAGACGCAAACCCATCTTTCAATAGAGAAAGTCTTTATTTAATTCAAGGCGGGAGCACATCATGACAAGGATGTGAAGATCTGGCTTTGAGCACTGAAAACTTCTGGTTGTAGCGAGAACCCGCATTTTTGTACTGCTGCAGCAGAGGATGCCACTTTGCTGCAGCTGCAAGGGGACATGGGGACAGGTGATCTTTGCCATCAACATAAGGACTTATTTCACCACTTCTTACTCAAAGTCTTCTGTGACTTAAATGTTGTCAGACATATCCATGTACCTCCAACCAATTCACAAATGTGAATTGACCCGTGCAACGTTGTATTTACTAACATTTATTTACGTAATATCCATGGACACCCATCTAGCATATCCTAAAGGTGGAATAAAGAAAAGCTGTATTTGATTTCAGAGTGCTTTGGTCTTAAATATAATGTTAAAAGTAAATTTGAGTGTAAACTTCATTTCTTGATTGTCTCTGTTTTGGTGATATATCTGAGAGTGTTCCCAAAGAAATTGCTAGCCAGGAGCTTGCATCTTTTAGTGCAGAGAAATTTCACTGCTTTGTGGATTGGTTTTGTATTGCCAAGATTGGGCTGTAGAGTTTTGGCTTGCCAAACACCTTCATTGGTTTCATCACAGTGTCAGTTATTGGGTCCTTTTGAGGACATCCCATCATGGCAACAAGTAGCCTGTTTAGGCTGGTATCCAATAACTTGTCCTCACTGTGTTACTAAACAGCTCCAGCCAAAAAAAAAACAAAACCTGTGGTCATTCTAAATGATTGAAAAAAAAAAAAGAACAAAACTGAAATGAAAAGCTACTTTTATTTCACTCTACAGAAAAATACAGAACAACTTATAAAGTACCCTTTTATTAGGTGATAGTTTTGAAAATGATACAAAAATCTATTTCTTCCATGTATCAATGCCAAAAGATTTAGCATCAGGCATCTAAAAAAAAAAAAAGTGTTGTGCTGGAGTAAAGAATCCAAGGAAGAGCAAGATCACACCTCACACAGAAAACTTCACTTTCTCCTACTTAGTGTTTTCATCTGTGGTTACACAGTATTAAGGCTCACAAGAACCAGTTTGGGACTTCCTTTATATTTCTGAAAGATATACAAGATATATTTTTAAGATATACAAGAACTTCGCAAAAATAAGTCAATCGAATATCTGTCATTTCTTCCACCTCCTACAACATTTCTGTCTCTGAGGGTCAGCTTTCAGGATTCACAATCAAGTGAATGCATTCCTCCACGTACAGGTATTAGGTTGGGGTAGGGATGAGGGGGTCAGTTCACGTGTGAGTTGTGGATGCCAGATCAGCCTGCCACAGGTCACACCGGGCCTGATGCAAACTTTCTTCCTACAGACAACCCTGAAACAGGTAAACATGCCTGATAGGCAGCCAACACGGCTCGTAATCACACAAGATGCACTGCTAGGAGCATTTGTTTCACTCAGAAGGAAAAAAGGAGAGGAAGACATGCAGCAAATTGATCTTGAGGCAGCTGGATTTTCCTCTTGTCCCTCCCACTGCTTGTAGACTGTTCAAAATTTCTGTGCCCCTCTGTCAATCCTACTGTCACCTCTTCCTAATCTATAACCCAGTCTGTGGGCGTGGCGTGGCTAGTGCAAGGACATGAGTGAGCAATGACCAATATCTAAACCCATGAGGAGAAAGCAGTTGGCACCAACAATCTCTGCACAGAAGACAGTAGGCATAGCCAAAATACTTCTGTGTTTATTAACCAGGCTTCAGCAGCTGTAGGAGAAAGAGATACTCCTTACCCTTGGCGGTTACCAGAGGGAAAAAAGCACAAGAGTTCATTATGGTTTCTCATGCTGGAGCAAGGACTCCTTCAGCCTGTGTGTTTTTAAAGTCAAAACAGAGAGCTGCAGCATCATCAATATGTGATGTTGCCATAGGCTAAAATGCATTTTCATGATTGTTCTTGCCATGTGCAAAACTGGTTAATTTGACACAGTCTGTCCCAGGTCACTTCCCATACACTGCATTTAATTTGATAGAAATTGTAAACTGGTTTGTATAATTCATTCTGAGAAAAAAAGTACATGCATGTTATCATCTCAGTACAGCTACAGCCTGCAATTTACTGTGTGAAGCACAGTAGTACCCAAGCAGGCAATGGTGTACCAAGATATAGTTTATTTTTCACACAGAAGCTGAGGGATGTGCTTCTCTAAATACTGCTGAAAGCACGAGGAGGCAGTACAGGTGTAGTCTGTCTCATAGCTCTGTGCAGGAATTGTGAAGCAGAGCCAGGGAATGAGACACTCACAGTGTCACTTGTTTATAGTGAATGAGTGAAAAAATATAACTGAAGAACAGTTATATGCTCTAGCTGAGGGGAAAAAATGTGGAACAGAATAAGTGAATCTTGCCATTTGTTCTCTTACAGACACAAAGAGAGATGTGATTATATTCAGACACCAAACAAAAAATAGCAAGAATAAAGGAACTGTAACCTAGCCACTTCTAAGCTCACAACAAATCACCACTGCATTACTCTAGTTAAAATAAAAGTACTTTTTGATTTATTCTTTTTTTAATGGTTGTCTCCTCCCCTGGGAGGGGTGAGGGCTGGGTGTCTCCTGCAGCCATCTAGCTTGCGAGCAGCAGGCAGTGTGGCAGCAGCAGCACAAAGCTCTACTTCCCCACTGGGCCTATTGCACTTCAGAGACAGTTTTTTCAGGTCCAGCCAGACTTTTCTCCTGTTTAGATGTCGAAAGCCGTATTTGTAATCCCTGCTAGCGTAGCTGTACTCTCCTCTCGTGGTGTGAGTACTTCTCCCCAGACCTGCCTCCTCCCACAACTGTTCATTCCCAGCCTGCAGTTTCTTATTCCCCTACTTAATGTACAAAGATTGGAAAGGACAGATTGCTGCAGGATGATAAGGATGATAAATCAGTGGGGGACAAGCACATTTAGTACATTCGCTGCATGAATCTCAATTCATCATTGTTATACTTCTCCAGTATTTAGCTGGGCGCCGGTAGGAAACTCTGTGTACTGCATTGTACTATATCCATCCCCTGAGGCTGCTGTGTACATCAACTGCTTAATGCCATAGCTGGATATCAGCGAGACAACCTCAGATCAGGCACCCTGGAATGGTTGGATTTCTGACTGTTATGCTATGTCCATGTAATGCTGTATATACAGTGAAATGCAATCTCACTACCACTTCACTCACACGTTCGTTATACATAATGTAACACACCAATCAATGCAGTCTTTTATTATTTCTTTAACATCAATTAATCGTTTGAAGAATGCATTAGACCAAGATCATTGTAGTAATTTATAACTGAAAGCACACAGCCAAAACTGAGGAAATTTAAGACAAAACTTAGAGGATGTCATTTATGTCGACCTTTACTACTGCAGATAAAGAAGAAAACTGCACCTGCTTATGGGCTTCTATGTGCAAACCAAGAATACTGCTTCTGAACCACTGAGGTTTTATTCAGTGTTCAGCACAAAATGGAGTCCACAGGCTTCATAAAATAAAGTCATAAATTAGTAGTTAATAAATAGCACAAATGGAAATGGAAGACTGAGAACTATAAGAAAAAGGAAGAAAGCTAGGTTCCTCTCTGGCTGCCAGGGCAGGGTAAAAAGTCCCAGGCGTAACTCAGAGACAGCCTTGCTGTCTTCCTGTAGCATGAATGGCCTCACAAACAGCCAGGAGAAAGCCACTGGCTGCCCATCCCATAAACAAGTGCTCTCCTCATCACTGAGAGTACGCTAACTGAAATCCCTCCAGTGGCATGCACAGAAAATTTCCCCCCTCTCTTACCCCCACTAAAGAGTAGATATGGCAGGAACATGCAGCTCTGTGGGGAGTAACTCTTCATAAACTCCTATAATAATTCCTGTATTTGATTTGGAACTTTTCCCTCCAATTTCAGTGTCGCGGTTTGAGAAGGGGGG
>NW_010403022.1:14471-16729 GCF_000710305.1 Buceros rhinoceros silvestris | reverse complement strand
CCCTCCCGGGCGGCCACCGCGTCTCGCCCCCAGCCACAATGCACAATGCGCCTTTTGACCAGGCACCGTCTGCCGGCGAGGCGGGGGCGATGGGCAGTCCCAGAATGGTTTGGGTTAGAGTCATAGAGTCACAGGCATAGAAACGACCCCTAAAATCATCGAGTCCAACTGTAAACCTAACATTTCCCTCCCGGGCGGCCACCGCGTCTCGCCCCCAGCCACAATGCACAATGCGCCTTTTGACCAGGCACCGTCTGCCGGCGAGGCGGGGGCGATGGGCAGTCCCAGAATGGTTTGGGTTAGAGTCATAGAGTCACAGGCATAGAAACGACCCCTAAAATCATCGAGTCCAACTGTAAACCTAACATTTCCAAGTCCACCACTAAACCACGTCCCTAAGTGCCACATCGGCACATCTTGTAAATACCTCCAGGGATGGGGAGTCCACCACTGCCCTGGGCAACCTGTTCCAGTGCTTCACAACCCTTTCAGTGAAGAAATTTTTTCTAATGTCCAGCCTAAACCTCTCCTAGCACAACTTGAGGCCATTTCCCCTCATCCTACCAGTTGTTACTTGGGGGAACAGACCGACCCCCACCTCACTACAGCCTCCTTTCAGGTAATTGTAGAGAGGGGTAAGGCCTCCCCTGAGCCTCCTTTTCTCCAGGCTGCACACCCCCAGTTCCCTCAGCCGCACCTCATATGACTTGTGCTCTAGACCCTTCACCAGCTTTGTTGCTCTTCTCTGGACTCGTCCCAGCACCCCAATGTCTTTCTTGGAGTGAGGGGCCCAAACCCTACACACAGTATTAGTGGTGCAGCTTTGATTGAAAGTGACTTGATGAGCACTTTCACCAGCTCCCTCAGTACTCGGGTGGATCCCATCCAGTCCCAAAGACTCGGGTGTCTAAGTGGTATGGTAGGTCATTAACCAGGGTCATTAACCTCACAGTACTATCCAATGTGGCAGTCCTGCTGACACCCCTCCTTACTTCTCCAAGAATCAAAAACTCTACCATATCATGGTCATTATGACCAAGGCAGCTTCCAACATTCACATCACCCACAAGTCTTTCTTTGTTTCCAAACAACAGTACCAGTTGGGCGCCTTCCCTAGTTGGCTCCTTCACCAGCTGTGTCTGGAAGGTGTTTTCCACTGACTCAAAAAATCTCCTAGACCGTTTCCTCTCCATTGTACTGTATTTCCAGCAGACATCTGATAAGTTGAAGTCTCCAAAGGGACTTGTAAAGACCTTTCTCCAACCCTTCTGCCATAGGTAGGATAATATCCACTACATCAAGAATTTCTTCCTTATATCTAATCTAAATGTACGCTTTCAGTTTAAAATCATTGCCCCTTGTCCTGTCACTACAGGCCCTAGTAAAAAGCCTCTCGCAATCCTTCTTATAAGCCCTATTTAGGTATTGAAAGGCTGTAATAACTTCTCTTCTGATCCTTCTCTGCATTTTTTCCTAGGAGAGGGCTTCCAGCCCTCCAATCATTTTCATGTCCCTCCTCGGGATCCTCTCAAACAGGTCCATGTCTTGTACTGGGGTCTGCAGAGCTGGATGCTGCATTTGAGGGGGGTCTCATTCCACCGGCTGGTGTTGCTGCCCTGTGCTGGCCCCACCATTGCCCTGGGCTCTGCTCTCGCCCATGCCTTTGGGAACTTGTTGCCCAGCCCACATGGCACATTCCTGTCATTCCTCCCATAGGCCAGGGCATGGGAAGCCTGCCTGAGCTTCCAGCAGGCCCCTCCAGCAAGCTTCAACGCTGATCTCCCGCCACCTCCAAAGGCAACCCTGTTCCTGACGCCTCTGCAAGCACCTGTCTTACCTGCAGGGACGTCTGGGTGGGGCCCGTCCAGCATCCTCCAGCCAGCGCTGGCTGCGCAGCCGTTCCTGGACCACGTTCTGACCTCCCTGTTTCACAGCGAGGGCAGCCGGTGACACTGCCCGCTCCACACCAACCTCAGCAGAGCAGAGCTATGTTCAGACAAGCCACAGATGAGTTCTCCGCAAGCACAGACACTGTGGATTCCTGCGGGGCGAGCAGGGCTCATCTCATCTCTGATGGGATGCAAACACAGGAGGGACCACTTGGGCTGCTGTGTGGGGTTCCTTGGGCTGCCCAGGACGGAGTCGCATTCCCTCCTCACTCACACACTCTGTCTTTCCCTGGCCTCCAGAACCGGCTGTGTGGTCTCATTGCACTAGGGGTGGCAGATGTCTGCATAGCCTCTCTGGGGACAGGAATA
>NW_010403022.1:12428-14346 GCF_000710305.1 Buceros rhinoceros silvestris | reverse complement strand
GGACGTAGTCGAATGCCCTCCTCACTCACACACTCTGTCTTTCCCTGGCCTCCAGAACCGGCTGTGTGGTCTCATTGCACTAGGGGTGGCAGATGTCTGCATAGCATCTCTGGGGAGAGCAATACAGCCCCTGCAAAATAAAAATGGAAAGGTCTAGGGAGAGAAGTCACAGATAAAGAGGTCTTTTAGGACTTTCACTTCAGCAACTAGCCAGTGCCAGAGCCACCACGGCAGTGACTTGTTTGCTGTGCTGTGCTTCAGCACTGCTGGCTCTCCCAGACAGCCAGACTTCATCCCAATGCTTGATAAGGTTTTGCACTTCTCTGGAGTGGTAAAGACTCCAGTGAGCAATTTCTCGCCAGTCAGATTCCCATGCCGTGACAGGGGCTGCCTGGCACCACTGCAGTACCCCTAAAGCAAAGCATGCGGAGTAGCTGGCTGTGAGACAGGCTGAGGCAGGATGGAGCCCATGTTCATGGAGCTGGCTGGGAAACTTCTGACGAGAGTGAAGCTAAGCTAAAAGGCTTTGCAGGGAGCATTGCACTGAGCGATGCTCCTGTGCAGGCACCAGCCTGCCTGTCCAGAAGATGGCTGAAAGAGTAAAGGGGATTCCTAGTCCTCATCAGGAGAAAACAGATGTCAAAATGTTGGGATTATCCAGAGAGGAGACCGTCCTCCTCATCCTCCTTGCTGCAGCTCTCCCACCCTCCTGAGCCCCAGACATCAGGGTGCAAAGCACTCAGCTCTCTCCCAGCATGCTGAAGTCATGCCGAAGTTTCCCGTGCAAGGCTGCATGGCTGTGGGGCACTGCATGAAGGTGAGATGCTGGGTCAGGCCGGCGCTGCTCTCCCTGTGGCAAGGACACTGTCTGTTCCCGTTGCACACCGGCCCTGGAAAGCTCCACTTTTAGAAAACTCCCCCAGTCGACCTAGGGATGCTCTGAAGGTGCAGAAATCGGAGGGGAAATTCAGATCCGGGTGCAGCTTTCAGCCTGCCTGTGTTCAGAGCACACGGCTCGAGTTTCTGTGGTGGTCAGGCACATATTCTCATCACAGATGTTGCTGTTTTGGGTCCGTGCTGCCAAAGCGGTCAGTGCTTGAACAGGGCAGGTGTTTTCAGACAAAGCTTTTAGCTTCACTCAGAATGCTGTTGGGTTTAGCAATACCTGCTCACCAATTAACATCAAATTCTTCCACCCAGGGATAGAAGAATAGTATTTTTAAAAAAAATCAACAGAATGATGAAGACAAAAATGTCTTCCTTTGTGGTTTCAAAATTTCTTTTAGAGTTTACCTAGATTAACTCAATGACCAAACCCACCCCTCTACAAGCAAAGGTATCAACCTCCTGTTTGACCTGAATTGGTATTTTCCTTCTGGCCACAACCCAAAAACCTCCCCTTCCACTCCCTGCTCACCAGCCCTGGATCTGCCCTGGAGAGCCCCCCTTGCTGCTGCTGAAACCCTCAGCCTGGCCTCCCTGGAAAAGCCCCGTCCTGAGGAGTACAGAGGTGATTTCCCAGGGGTCTCAACCTGTTCGGGGTGGGGGGTCTCTCCCTGTGCCAGCTCTCCAGGGTCTCTGCTCCCTTTGCGAACCCAGTGCAGCCATGCCAGCCGGGCAGCCTCTGCAGGCAGTGTGCCGGCCGGCCACACATCCCTCCCCAGGGCACAAAACAGGCGGCAGGGCGACTGTCCAGGCACCCTTTATTTGGGGGGTGTAGTTGCTGCAGACACGGTTGGTCTCCAGGGCTGTCACAGCAGCACCCTTCCCTGGGACCAAGTCCACTGTCCTAAAGCCAGTGTGTCTGCCGTGATTTCTCCTGTCCTTCTCCTGTCAGTTCCTGGGCACAAAGGACCCAAACCAAACCTGTCCTTCCCTGGTGTGCTCATCACCTCGAATAAGCCTCAAATTCAGCCAG
>NW_010403022.1:11906-12303 GCF_000710305.1 Buceros rhinoceros silvestris | reverse complement strand
CCGGCCCCCAGCCTGGGTTTGGGCAGCCGTGTCCCTGCGCTGGCCTGCTCCACCACTGCGTCCCGGCTGTGTTTGCTCAGCTGGGGATGAAGGGCACAGGCATGCGACCGGCACCCGGCCAGAGACCCAGCACGGCGGCGGCAAGGGCAGAGCGGTGCAAGCGGCTGTACTGACCTGCTCCTCCGCACGCACCTGCGTGGGGCACCTTGCTCTGCTCCCCAGCACCGCTTTCCTCGCGGAGAACTCTCGGCCACGAAGCTCCAGTCTCTCCAAGCTGGGTCCCCCAAGGGAACACCGCCAGCGCTGGGACACGGCGCGTGCCCAGGCGGGTGCACGGGGCTGTGTACGTGTTTGCAAGGCGGCTGAGTGAGCCCCGCACCGCCCACCCCTCACCAGG
>NW_010403022.1:8590-11850 GCF_000710305.1 Buceros rhinoceros silvestris | reverse complement strand
CCAGCGCGGGCACGCGGCGCGTGCCCAGGCGGGTCCACGGGGCTGTGTACGTGTTTGCAAGTCGGCTGAGTGAGCCCAGCACGGCCACTCCCTCACATGAGGAAAGGAATTTCTTCCAAGAGCGGCTTATCATCCTGGGAACCTCCGGCTTCCCAGCAGAGCCGCGGGCAGGGAGGTCAATGAGTTACCCAGAGTTATGCTATAAACAGTCCAGCACACCAGCAGGCTGCCGGCTCCCCAGGGGAAGCACGAACACCCAGGCACCACCTTCGCCCTGACGCTGCAGTAAACAAGGGCCAGCGAGGCTGCCCGCAGGCACAGTGTCAAGGAGCAGCTCGGGGATCTGCTCAGCCCCAGTGTGGCCACGGCTCCCTCCCATTGCAAGCAGCTCCTTTGCGTGAGCCGCCTGTCCAGCACACCAGCAGGCTGCCGGCTCCCCAGGGGAAGCACGAACACCCAGGCACCACCTTCGCCCTGACGCTGCAGTAAACAAGGGCCAGCGAGGCTGCCCGCAGGCACAGTGTCAAGGAGCAGCTCGGGGATCTGCTCAGCCCCAGTGTGGCCACGGCTCCCTCCCATTGCAAGCAGCTCCTTTGCGTGAGCAGCCTGTCCCAGACTCACCTGTCCCCTGCTCCCAGCCCTGGCACTGCATCCTCGAGGCTCAGGACCTTCCGTCCTTGCTGCGCACCCACTGCCTCTGCTAGAGCAAAGCCCCAAGGGGAGGCTCTACCTGTGCCACGGTTTGGGCATCCCAGGAAGGCAGCAGAGGTGCTCAGCTCTGAACCGCCCTTCTTCTCTGACCAAATGCAAATACAGACACGCAGAACAAGAGATCTGTGGACCCAGCAGTATTTGTGCACCCTGGCTAAACTCTGCAAACAGGGCTAGCAGAGAAAAACACAGGGATGTTTTTTTCTTTCGAAAACAATTAAACTGTTAATATCAAGCTTGTCTAATATTCCTGTTTCCTTTTGGGAGTGCTCAGAAGCTGACCATGCCTTGGCAGGTTCAAAACGAAGCCTCATTGCTTTTCACTTTGTTATTTAAAAACGAACCTGAAAGAAAAAAGGAAGTCAGCCTAAACCTTCGGTCTGGGAAAAAAGGCAAACAAACAAGATGAAACAGTTTGTTTCAGGTCAAACAAACTCCTGCTTTGTGGTTTTGATTCTCTGATGTGGGTGGGGGGACCCATTCTGGCATTAGGTGGGGCAGTGCTTTCCTTCCCTCCTCCCCAGAAAGCCCACCCAGCCCGAGCACCAGCTGAGCTATGGGGACACTGGCAGGAGCCCGCAGGGCCAGCAGGGGCATTTCCTCATTCTTCCGCTCTCTGCATTTGCTTTCACCTTCTGCAGATGGGTGAAGAGCAGTGACAAGCACCTGCCCGCACCTTGCTCCCCCTGCAATCCTGCCCAAGCCTGGGTAACACTGGGACAGTGTCTTTCCCGGTGTGCTGAGGGCAGCTCAGGAAGGAGGGGGTTCATGCACGGCTGGACACAGGGGAAGCGTAATGGTTTTGCAGTAAAACCAGGGTGGCAAGTCACTGAAATGCGGCCTGACAGACCTAGCTTTAAGATATTTCTTTTTGCTGACGGCCCTCACTCAAGACTGCTCTTCCACCTGCACAACCCTTCTTACTTTCCTCCATCCTGCGCAGCACACAGCAACCCAAAACTGCTGCCTGCACTGGGAAATTCACTCCATCCTGCAGCTAAAGGGTTAAGCAAGCTCCGGGGCTGAACTGAGCTGAACTCAGCGCTTAATTTTCAGAAATGCTGAGGCCTGCTGCTCTTGCATTGTTCTGCTAGAGGCAGAGGAAGTGAGCACTCTTGGAAAACAGATCGTGTGTGTCGGCCGTGCCCGGGTGGGTCGGGAGCCTGGGACCACTCCTGAGCACACACCGTGGCCGCCCCTGTGCCGGGGAGCTGGGCAGGGAACAGCCCAGGCTGCTGCTTTGAGGTTTCCTCCCTTGGCACTGGGGTGCGAACCCCAAGCACCCTCCCTGCTGCTCTCCCAACAAGACCACCACTTCAACGGTGGCAGCGCAGCGTCACTGCCCAGGGGAGCCTCCAGACCACGCGGAGACAGAGCCAGGGAAGTGGAGGCCACAGATAAGGCTTGGGAAGGAAGAAGGAAGGACCAGAGCCAGCCAGCTGAGCTCCAGGGTTTGAAGATTGCGGCACCCCTGCCTGGCACTGTGTTCACCCCTGTACAAACATCTTGGGGTTTTTCCAGTTCAGCGTTCAGGAAGGTTTGGAGGCGTCAGGGAAAGCCCCATGGTAATACTCCATGTGCAGTTGCCTCAGAGGCATTGGTTTCACTGTACAGAGCTTAGTGATAAGGGCTAGGATAGTGGCAAGACATACAGCCCCGTGGCACTGCCTCCCAAAGCCTTTCTGAGCTCTTTTGATTGTTGCATCCCTTCCTCAGCTGCTGCTTCAGCACGATGCCTTGCTCAGGCGCCCTTGCCCAAGCGCAGGCAGATCTACAGCGCCTTCCAGCCCCACCGCTGCTTTGGCAACGGTTGCAGGGGAAACAGCCCCAGCATCGTGCATCACAGCAGTTTTTAGGCACAGGACTACGAGGAAAAACCTCTTTCTGCCTCTAGAACAGCTTCTTCCAAGGTCGCAGAGGCAGCCTGGACCTCACATCCTCTGTGAGATCAGAACTAACAGCTTGTGAAACTGCCACGCACCCTCGGGATACTCTTCCCAGCTCCCCCTGACTCCTGTCAGGTCTCTTCTGCCTGCACTACAACAACAAGGTTGCAGGGATGAGAGGTGGGGTGCCAGGCTCTCTGCCCCACAGCAACTCCGTGCTGCACAAGGACACCTGAGCCCCGGTGGAGGGCACAAGGCGGCACGAGGAGATATCATAGGCTCTTGACATTCCCAGCTTGTCCCATGTCTCCAGGCAGCCCAGTTTCAGACCCCTGATTCTCTTGGGATGGAGCAGGGTCTGGTCTCCTGCAGAAGAGGAGTCCTTCCCACCACTCCTCTAATCAGTGCCTCTCCTGGGGCTGTTGTGACCCCTCTCATCCCCAACACTGCTATCTCAGCTCTCCCACTGCCATAAAGCCTGGCCGTGCCATGCACCTAGCCAAGACGGCCACCCACCCCAGGAATCAGCCCCACAAGAACGGACTCACAGCTGGCAGACATCCCCCCATCTTCACAGCAGAAGAGGGTCCTCAGGTGCTGAAAGGCATCTCTTGACCACCTGATCCTTCTTGGCCGATGGAAGAACTGCACCAAAGAGGATTC
>NW_010403022.1:7496-8453 GCF_000710305.1 Buceros rhinoceros silvestris | reverse complement strand
GCTCTTCCTGCTACTCCATATAGTCACAGCTTCTCTCCTTGGCCTCTCCTGCTGCTCTTCTCCCCCAGCTGGAAGTATCTGCCCAGCACCGGCCACACATTAAATTGCCTTAACCCTATCAATAATGCAGGAGAATTGATGGCAGGTAGCTTGTAGGCAGCTGCCAGCCTCTGAGGGGCACTGAAACCTTCCTAAGTATGGCCAGGCAGAACCTGGGGTATGGATAAATGCCTGCAGCCCACGCTGGGGTGGTGAGCTCAGGCAGGACCTGACTGGGAGCCCTCCTGCCTTACCCACCTCTCTGGACCTAGAGCAACCAGGTCCAGAAGGGGATCCTCTCTGCTGTCCCCCACGGGGTGGCTGCTCGCCAGCCGGAGGGACATGGGGAAAGCACTGGCTGGACACGGCTATGTGCAAGTGGCCGTCTCAGCCTTTGTGCTGTGGCCTTGTACGTGCTTGACGGGTTTTCCCATGGCCCCAGACAGTCCATGGCTATCAGGCTATGCCGGGGACAGCTGGGGAGCTCTTGCTAAGCCCAGAGGCTGCGCTATTCCTGTCCAACAAACTGGAAAAAGGTGGTTCTGTGCTGTTCTTTGCAAAGCCATTGCATCAAGGCTATGTGCCCAAGAGAGGCAAATCTGAGTTGCTTTCCTGCGAGCTGCAGACTGTTCCGGGGGCCGCTAGTGTGCAGCTGCTGGCTGCTCTTCCACCCAGGGGTGTGCAGGGCTCACGTCAGGGCACAGCAGCCGGCACCAGGCCACTCTTGTCAGCAGAGTGGAGACATGTGGGTGCAGTGGGGTTCTGCCTTCAGGGGACTGGGAAGCCCCATCTGGAAGGTGGGGGATCTGCCGTCCAGGGACACGCAGCACGGGGCACAGCCGGTGTTGGGCGCACAGCCCCGCCTGGGGCTCGCTGCACTGCCCAGCTCCCTGACCCAAAAGGGGCAATTGGCCGAGG
>NW_010403022.1:0-7421 GCF_000710305.1 Buceros rhinoceros silvestris | reverse complement strand
CCCGCTCCCCGCCCCACCCCCCTGCCACAAAAGGGGCAATTGGCCGAGGGGTGATTTTGGCTGCTGGGAGACTCCGGTCGCATCTCCCCAGGTGAGTTTGGGATGCAGAACATCAGCACACACATTCTGCTGCTTCCATGAGTTTGCAGGTGGCAGGGTGTGATGGTGCGTTCAGCCTCCCTGGGAAGGGCAGAGCTGCTGGGACTAGCAAGCATCACCTCTAAGGATCTCGCCCTAGGCTTTCAAATAGGAATGCCCAACCTCTGCCTTCCCCTCTGTGCCCAGTGCCACCTTACGGGGCGTTGTGCTGTTTCCAGGCTCTCCCCCTCCGCATATTAATTGCCAGAGCCGTTAGATGGCAGCAACCACCGCACCAGCAGCGTCCCGCTCCACGCAGTCCTGCCACTGGTGATGGAGACAAGCTTTTTAGCAGGGCCTGTTGCGACAGGATGAGGCATAATGCTTTAAACTAAAAGAGGGAAGATTCAGACTAGAGATAAGGAAGACATTTTTTACAATGAGGGTGGTGAGACCCTGGCCCAGGTTGCCCAGAGAGGTGGGAGAAGCCCCATCCCTGGAAACATTCTAGGTCAGATTGGGGGTCTGAGCACCCTGATCTGTTGAAGATACCCATGCTTACTGCAAGGGGGTTGGACTAGATGACTTTTAAAGGTCCCTTCCGACCAAAAGCATTCTACAATTTTATGATTTTACGAACATTCCAAAAATGGTGCTGGAGCCAGGCCCCCACTCTGCTGCCCACAGCCAACGGCAACAGCAGCCTGCACCTGGTCCACAGGATGGACCCTGGTATGGAGAAAAAAACCTGGGATAGGGCAAGTGATGTGGAACTGCAGAACTGGGCTTGCAAGAAAAACCAAGGGAAGTCTCCAAAATCAGGAATCAGCATCCCAGGCAGCAACATCAGGCTCAGTGGGGACACAAGTGTGACTAACCGCGTCTGGAGAACATCTCTGGGGAAAATGACTCTCTGGAATCCATCTGCAAGGGACTGCTGTGAGCACGCAGCTGGGAACTGCAGGCTGCTGACTTGTAAAAGCCAGCCTCCGTGCACCGCGTGAACGAGCAGTCAGAGAAGCCACGCTCCTTTCTGGCGGTGATTTTATTGTCTCTGTGTTAAAGACACTACGGGTCAGGTAACAAGCTGGGCAAACCCCGCCTGGGATGAGCAGCCAAGGTTTGTTCAGGTGCTGCACTGGTAGAGCTGACTGAAAATCAGAAGGAAAAACTGCTCAAAACATCAAAGTTGTTTTCCTTGGAGCGGTTTCCAAAGGAGATGGGTTTCATTGGGAAATATCTCTAGAAAATCAAACTTTCAAAATATTTAATTTTAACATCTCAATTTCCCTGTATTTCTCCCTTCTAGTCTCACTTTTCCTTTATTATTCTCCCCCACCTCTGCATGTTCCTATTTTGACATTGAAACAGGACGAGGAAGGAGAATGAGAAATGACAAAGTGAGCACAACCCCCCAGATCTCCAATTTTTCATTTTTCAATTTCACCCACAGTAGGAAAACAGTCCTGAAAACACATTCTGTTCGTCTTTAGACTACAAACATATAAACCCCCAACCACCCCATTACTTTTCCTTCCTGATGCGAGTTGCAAGGCACTGAATAAATGTCTCCTGCACATATAGCACTAAAAAGCAAATCCAGGGCTGTTTTCCCCAGCCCAGCAAGCGCTGGTCCGAGCAGCGCCCGCCACGGAGCCTGAGCAAGGGCATGATCCGTATGGACCAACCCTAACTCACACAGCTCGAGCTCAAGCTTAACCATACAGTAAAGGGAACATATTTAAAGAAATCTTTTGATAATGTGGAAAAAATTGGTATTTTTAGACTTTCCCCTGGAAGAAAAAGAGAGAAACTGATTAAGGTACTAATTGTTTATGCTAATCTGGGGTTTTTTTGAAGCTCTTAATGATCCAAGCTGCTCATAAAGGTGTTGATCGCGATGCCATTTCCTTTTAGAAAGCAACAAAGCAGCTCAATGAGGCTAAGCATCTCGTTTTGATATTTTCAGGGTGAAACATTCTGATTTTTTCAATTTACAAAGCTTCACTGCTTTCATTTTTTGTATATAAAGCCAAGGCTGGAATCAGAATGAAAGCTTTCAGTTTAAGCTAATTAATCCAAACACTTTGATTCAAATCCTGTTGCGTTTTCTCAGTTTTGTTCTCTGGGAATTTATTTTAAGTGTCTGTATTCTATTTTTAGACTGGGAAAAAAAAAGTGAGATTTCCTAGAAAAGAGATAACCCACTGCTTGCCCGGGGGTAGCCATTCTGCAGGATTTCATAGTGTGCTTACAAGTGTGAAAAGAAATGATCTTTTCTTAATTACATCGTTTGGTCTCCTTCTGAACTGCATGGCCAGCATGGTGCAGAGACCTGGTCTGAGCTTTGCCACCAGCCCCCGGAGTGAAGAGTTCCATACTCTGGCCTGAAGGTCCCCCAAATTCTCCCAGAATCACCCCAGTTTCCCCATGAAACAATATGAGGAACAAAAGGAAAAAAAAAGTTATGGTGATAACAGCACCCCAGCAATAAGAAAGAAGCATCGTTTGCCAAGGCGGAATGGCTGTTTCCGAGCAGGGGGTGCTCCCCCAGGAGCTCGGGGAAGAAGGGAGGTGTGCCAGCCAGCTTCCACCAGCGCAGAGGTCCAAGGGCCGGGCTCTCACAGGCGGCTCATGATGGGCAAGGCTGTCCATTAACAGCTCCTCGGGATCCCGACCTAACGGCTGACGGGAGGGAGGATGTTTTTTCCTTGCATCAGTCCTCGCTGCTTCAGGGCAACTTAAAAGGGAAAACTAAAAATAAACCAAACTTCCAATGACCTTTAATGGGTTGAAACATAGTTGGCAATGGGAAAGCAGGTCAGGTACCTCGGGGCCCCGAGCTGCAGCTGGTACAAATCTGCCTTTGCATCACTTTGCTGGTGCTGCTCGGCAGGAACTTCAAGCCGGGCTTGGTGGGGCAGCTGTCCCCAGAGGGTCCCTGCTTGCCCTGCAGCGGGGCCGGGAGCAGGAGCTGCAACAGCATGGTGTGCTCGAACTCGCCTACACACACAGAGAGGGAAACCCAGGATGCCCCATCTCAGGCAACAAGCCCTGATTATTGCCTGGGAGCCCCAGCCTCGCTGCATGCCACCACAGCATGCTGCTTGGCTCCACCGGCAGGGACCTGCACCGGGACGTTCACTCTTCTGAAGGGCTAGAGAGTGAAAGACTCTCACAGGTTTTAGGTCAAACTTTGGTTTCCAATGCCCTAAAGTCTTTGCTGTCACCCCTCCCTTAGGCCAATCATGCAGCTCCTCTCCTCTCCTGGTGCCCTGATCTTTCAGGAGGGGAGGTGAAGGCACAGCACTCCCAACGTGAAGGACAAGACACTCTAGAGCTTCTGCAGCACTTGTTTGCACTCATCTGCTTTTGCTCTGGGAACATTTGTTGTGCTTGACCCAGTGCTGGTGATGATAAGATAGATAATGCCAGAGGACCTGTATCTCCTCCCGTGCACGGCCTAGGCATCCCTTCCTGGCTTCGCAGGATGGCTGCGGGTTACCAATGGGCTGTGGCACACACCAGCATAGCCTGGAGCACATCCAGCTCACAACCATTCTCCACTGTCTGGATATTGGTTTTTTTCCTGAAACAATTTGTGCAGCACTAAAATTAATGACTGAAAATGCGAGTTTGCTTGAAAACAATCTATCATTTGATTATCACTTTAATGCAGGCAGCCTGGGGAACATCTGCCTCTGCCTGTCTGTGTCTCCTCCTGCCGACACGGGGGATTGCTGGGAAGGGCTGTTGTGCTGCTCTGTAAACTGAAAGCAAGCCAAACCACTGGCGAATGACTTGCTGATTGTTGTGACTGAGGAAGAGCAGCGGGGTCCTGTGCTGCACGAGGCACCAACTGTGCTGTCAGGTCCCTCCATCACCTCCCAGGGCCCCTCTTTAAACATCAGTTCGCTGCCTCTGGTCCCAGTTGCCATGTTTCCCAGGGACTCCCAAGTAAAATGCTGATCTCCATGATCTCTCATTGCGAGAAGAGCGACTCTGGCTCTGCACTGGGGCAGCAGGCAGCAGCATCTGACCGCTTTACCTCTGTCAGATCCCACCTCATGGCGGGAGGCAAGAGGCAGAGAAAAATGAGCGGGGAGCTGCCCAGCAAGGCAGAACTTCCTCCATCTCATGACAGACCATGTGCTGTAGTATAATGGGGTCTCCAGACCCCTTAGGCTTCTCTGCTGCCTTTTGGGAACATTATAGCCCTGGCCTTACAGGCTTTTTTTGGAAAATGTCACCAGCTTCCGATGAGTCAGAGTCCTGGTTCTCTGCAGCCTGCCCAGTGCTTCGTGCGAGGTGTCGGGCTGTGCTATGCTGGGATCCCCACGGGCATCTTGCTGCTGTTGTTTGGACTTAGATCTTCTTGCTGATGAAGAAGAGCCTTTCAGTGCCAGCGCACATGCAGGCAGGTCTGCCACGAGCTCGGGCTGGCAGGGGCATGTTGGGCCAGCTGGTGCCTCTAGGACAGACAGACACGTTTGTGTACGGCACCCTGGAGCAAGCAGGGATCTCTGGCCAAGGCATTTCCACTCCTCCTGCAAGTGTGATTCACAGGGCCCAGCAGTGAAGGTTGTTCATCAATGTGACTACCAGCTGAAGGGGAAAAAAATGGGTGGACAGC
Source organism: Buceros rhinoceros silvestris (assembly GCF_000710305.1). Taxonomy (NCBI): domain Eukaryota; kingdom Metazoa; phylum Chordata; class Aves; order Bucerotiformes; family Bucerotidae; genus Buceros; species Buceros rhinoceros. The sequence continues at coordinate 2,710 of NW_010403022.1, read as the reverse complement.
CTGGGGCTCCTACAGAGACACCTCTGAAAGCTGCTCCACGTGACTGTGTGTTTGCCAACACGTATGTACGCGTGTGTCTGTACCTTGGTGAGCTGGAAGGGCTGCTATGGCTGCAAGTAAACCCAAAATGCCGGAGCTAAGGCTGCTGATGAACCATCCCCCACGTGCTTTGGGGACAGAGGTGTTTATGTGATCTCTTAACTCCCTGACCTCTCCTAACCCTGGCCTTGAGACCTGCTCTCCAGGATTTACCTTCCAGCCTTGCCATTCCTCACCTGGTCCCCAAGTCACACAGGAGTGAGGCAGATTCCCCTTCCCCAGGGCTTTCCCCAGGGCTTTCCCCAGGGCTTTGCCCAGATACCAGCTCCGTGGCAGCTGGACAGGGGCTGCCCCTCCAGGCCTGGGGACCAACATCCCTTTCCAGCCTCAAACAGAAACACACGGGCAGTGGCTTCTCAAGGCATGGCGGGAGAGGCAGCGAGCCTGATTTCTTTGACTCCTCGGTGTTGGTATGACACAAGATAGGTGTGATCTCTGCTCCCCGTCATTCCACACGCAGCCAGCAACTTCCAGCCCTCCCAGTGACCAGGCAGACGGTGTTCAAGTCAGGCATCAGGGAGAGAAGAAACACTTTTACTGACTGGGAGGGGAAAGTTTGGTTCAAGTGACTCTCAGCATCTCACAAGTGCACAGAGGCAGGGATAAGAAATCCAGTGTCCAGGGAAGTGGGTGGTAAAATTCAATGAAATTAGAACCTTTTTTTCTTCCATCCTCTTACTCTCATCTCTTCCATGTCCCTTCTCACTGAATGATGCAGGGTCCTGCAGGCAGCAGCTTCCTCTGCACAGCCTGAGCTACGTGGAACATGCTGGTTACGGAAGGAGACAGGCGCCTTATGGGAAAAATACGCATCTAATAATTGCCGTGAAAGACTATGTTGCAATGCACAGACACAAAGGGATGAAAGAGGCTGCATTAACATCCTGACAGTTCCTTATTTCTGACTTCTTGTCTCAGGCATTCCTAACACCCTTTTATGGCGGCTTTTACAGCCGGTTTCCTCAGTCAAAGAGAAGGAAACGTGATTTCCAAAACACCCTGGGACAGTGCTGATGGTGAGGGCCTCCAGCCAGTGCCCTGCACTGTCACGGTCCCCTGCTGCGGACCAGCTGGTGGCCAGGTCCCTGCGCAGGAGCCACTGGCCCAGGTGGGGGAGGTGGCAGGGAGTTGAGTCAGGTCATGAATCCATGGTGGGAGGCACTGGATGCCCTGCCCGCCTGCCCCGCTAGCAGTGCCCGCTGTCCCTTCCCCACCGCGCAGCTCGACGGTGCTGGGGCCATCCAGCTGGGAAGGGATGAAGAGGAAGACATTCTGCGCTCGGGCACCCTGAGCTCCACTAAAGCACCCTGTCCTCCTCCGCAGCCCTCCGCAATCCCAGCCTGTCTCTGCTGGAAATTTCAAGTTGTTCTGAAGGCAGCAAGTTAACAAGATTTGGAAACCAGGTCAGCGGAAGAAGCTTAATTAGCTCGCTGAACCGTGGGGACCAGCTCTCATCGTGTCTGCTTTATTGACTCCTGGAACGGACGTTATTGATACGATACGCATGAGCCTCACCGCGATGGGGTCCTGCTCTCTCCCTTTGAGGAAGGGACACCCCGCGCACTTGTCAGGCACAGGGAAACTTCATAAAGGGCCCTGAATCAGCACCGTGGGACAGCCAGAGCCATCCTGCCAGGCTGTATCAGCAGCACTGCTTTCCCCTTGCCTGTTCCCCCCAGCCCTGGAGGGTCCCCCAAACCTGGCTGCTGGTTCTACTCTTCTCACCCACCCAACGCCTCTTGGGAGGGGACAGAGCCGAAGGGGACAGGAGCAGGGCTTGCAGTGAACTGGCTGCGTCACCGGCAGCACAGGCGTAGCTCACACGACCTGCTACCTGTCTTGTCATGTCACAGCAAACATCTGCTGCTGCAAACAAAACAGCAAGAGAAAGGGAAAGCAAAAGGCCGCCTCGGGGCTGCACTCCAGCCCCAGGAGTGGGAGAGATGCGGCGCCTGTCACGCTGCATGAAAAACCCCTTTCATTAGCCGCAAGAGCATAGCTCGGCTCTTTGAATCGCAGCACAGCTTCTCGGGGGCTCTGCAGGCAGTGGGGCACAGCTCCATGTCCGCTCGCACCCAAGAAGCAGCTCCTCTGGGTAAGACTTTAGTCCAACAGGTAAGTGTCTCATGAGCAAAACAAGGAGCTGATGGCTTAGAAGCTCTTCCAGGAATCCTGATGTGCTGCCGGCAGAGAAGGCTCCTTGCTGTTTGAACGGGAAGAGCCCCTCTCCATCCTGCTCCAGGTGCCATGTAGACACCCACAGCCCCCTCCCTGCTCCCAGCATGGAACAGACACCCAGGCTGCCTTGCGTGGGGTTGCCACAACAGCTGAGAGTGGCCAGGCTGTACGGCTGCTCAAGGGGAACTGTGGCACTGGAGGAAATCCAAATTTTCAGCATAAATTGCATCCCTCCCCACCCCGTTCTATCCCGGGACAGCATTTCTTTGCACGCACAGGGACAAGCCAGAGAGGGAGCAGCGTGGGACTGGCAGCCAGTCCCAAGCAGGGCTGCACTGGAGCACCGTCGGGCTAAGCAGGAGCCCCGTGGTGTGTGTGTGTGTGAGCTCCGTGTCAAGGAGGGACCCAGGAGCTGCAGGCAGAGCCGCAGGCA
>NW_010403021.1:44667-44935 GCF_000710305.1 Buceros rhinoceros silvestris | reverse complement strand
CCACACACACATCTGCGCCGCAGGCTGGCCAGTTGCATCTTAGGTGAGTATCTTCAAATTCCACTGCATGTAGGGGCCGCTTCATCCGCCGCAGGAATAAGGGGTACTGCTGGGTCCATCCATCAGGGCAAGACAGTTCATTAGACCACCCCCGCCAGGAATCGGCAGTAAAACGGAGAAGGTCCTACCCATGTTGCAGAAGGAGTCTTTTACTGCTTCAGGGACCTAGCAGGTCTTGGACGTGTCTTTCTCTCCGTGATAACAGTCT
>NW_010403021.1:32312-44434 GCF_000710305.1 Buceros rhinoceros silvestris | reverse complement strand
TCTCTGGGAAGAAGAAAGCTGGACAACATGGGAGCATCCGGTTCCTCCATGTTGAACTCAGGACACAAGAGTTAAGTGTCTTTAAGTCACTGTAGCTTACTGTGACCCAAAGTCACTTTCAGTTGATTTATTTTATTTTTCCTTAATGCTTCTGATGAAAGCCCTCCAAATACTTATGATGGAGATCATAAAATTAATATCCTAAAAATCAATGTGTAGAAGAAGATGTTAACCCAAGTACCCATAGCTAATTTCAGCCTTGCGTATCATGTTTAGTCTTCTACAGCACTCACACAGAAGGAATGGATAAGACAACCAAAATAATTTACCATTTAGGGTGGGCATTGGTTGGGGCTTTTTTTAGATTTTTTTTTTTTCAAATGAATTGATGGATAGAAGCCTACATCTGTGTCTTCAGAAGGCTACAGTGGAGAAAAGCTGTAAAGCACCTTTATGTCACGGAAAGCAAATAAACTTACACATCTTCATGTAATATTCAGTATTTAGAAATGAGAAACAGAAACAAGGTTCTTGGGCTACAGAAAGAAAACATCACACAGCAGCTTCGCTGGTAGCAGGAAAACTAGAGCATTAAAAACTTTGTAATATGCATCTGGATTTACTTGTAAGGGTTCATTATCCAGGCACTTAAGCTACCTAGAAGACTAGAGATGCTCAAGAAGAGAATTCTTTTTGACAGCATTTTATTGGTTTTGCTAGTTTGTTCCATTACTACAGATCTATATATTTAAAGAAAAATTCTTTTATTCCTAAATTTTGCCCAGTGCTAAGGTGGATACTGAATAAATTAAGAAACAAGATACAGTATTTCTAGAGGTGATGTCTCTCTTAAAGTCAATATATGGGATCACCACTGCAGTGCCTGGTATCCCAGTACATTCTAAAATTACCACAGAATGAAAGTGCACACTTCCTCCACTTAACACAGTGGCTTTAGGATTTGATAATAAGCTGTGGTCTTCTTCTGAAAGAAGCATCTTCCAGTAACGACTAGTAACAAGCAAAGTCCCTTCTCTAGCAACTTGTACAGTATTTACAAATAGTCTTTAACCACCTCCAATATTAATAAATTAGTTCTATTTAAAACTCATCACCAAAGCACTGGATGATAATGAGAACAAAATAAATCTATTTTTGGTTCCAATAACAGTTACATTTGGATTTTAAAAATGTTCAGCTTGGTTGATCTAACACTATCTGAAAAGAACCAAAACCACATGAGACCTGGCAGCAGGTAACAGCAGGTATTAGTTTGAGAGCAGTCCTGTGTAGAAGGACTTCAGGGTACTAGTGGATGAAAGGCTGGACATAAGCCAACAATGTGGGCTCGCAGCCCAGAAGGCCAACCACACCCCGGGCTGCATCAAAAGAAGCAAGTCCAGCAGGTTGAGGGAGGTGATCCTGATGCTCCACTCCACTCTGGTGAGACCCCACCTGGAGTACTGTGTCCACGTCTGCAGTCCTGAGCACAGAACAGACATGGACTTGTTGGAGAGGGTCCAGAGAAGAACCACAAAAATGATCAGAGGAATGGAACACCACTCTCATGAAGAAAGCCTGAGAGTGTTGGGGTGGTTCAGCCTGCAAAATAGAAGGCTCTAAGAAGACCTTATTGTAGCCTTTCAACATATAAAGGGAGCTTATAAGAAAGTCTGAGAAAGACTTCTTGCTAGAGCCTGTTGTGACAGGACAATGGACATCGGTTTTAAACTGAAAGAGGGTAAGTTGTGACTGGACTTTTTGTAATGATGAGGGTAGTGAGAAACTGGAACAGACTGCTCAGAGAAGTTGTGGATGTCCCATCTCTGGAAGTGTTCAAGGTCAGGTTGGATTGGGCTTTGAGCAACCTGATCTAATAAAATATGTCCCTGCTCACAACAGGGGATTGGTAGACGATCTTTGAAGGTCCCTGTCAACCCATACCATTTTATGATTCTACAACAATTCTATTCACACAATATTGTGGGTAACAGTTTGGTGTTGCAAAGGTGAAATCAGAAAAAACTAAAGTTTGTGTTTCAGAATTGATGTGATCTTTTCCTCTTGACTTCCTTGAAAACACTTTTCAGAAGTATTTTATTCCTTATTTTAAGGAGAAAAAAAAGGTTAAGATTGCTTAACTTTTATCCTAGAGACTAACCTTAATACTGATACTTCATTTCAGAGCATGAAGTATTTATGACTCATTCTAATTTACATAAACTTTCTTATTTTATTATGAAAAGGGCAATTTTCCTTTGCAGAGACTTATAGAACATGGTCTCTCTTATTATGTCAAGTAACATTTAATAGCCCTTAGCTGTAACTTGGGTCTTACAAAATGTGCTCAAGATGAGTCATCTTCATTCATTTATTCTGCAATAGGAAGAATTCATGAATGAGTGATCTGCAGTAATTCACTTCTACAAAGAGAGCCCATTCATACATTTCAAACCTGGTTTTCTGAATCACTGTAATGTAGCTGATTATTTCACATTAACAGAAGAAAATTTTGGCTTAAGGAAGTTTCCACAGAAATCTGAGTATATGTGAGAACAGTTTCGTAGATTTAAAAGAGCTCTTCTGAAAATATTTCTGTCTAACACATGGATACACAGACATACTTTCCTATCTATCTACCAAAAAAATGGTGTCTTTGGAAAGTAAGAGATCGACAAATGGTTTAAACTGAAGTTGCGTCAAGAGGGGGCAGAAGCCATAATTATCAGATAAACCAATAGGCAGTCAAAGAAAATATTTTTATAAACTCAGAAAAATGGCCATTGGCACACATTTGAAGCTGTATTTAAGTCAAAAGACTTAACTCACAGAAAAAGCACAGTGTCCTCCATTAATTGGTGCTTTAAGTTTTTACTCCTTCATTGATTCAGGGACAGCTCTAAAAGAGTCAATTTATTCAGATCTCTCCTTTATCCTGGAAAAACACTGACTCTCCTTGTTTTCAGACTGAAAATTTTTACCCTGTGTATAGAGTATCCAAAGTAAGGATAGTCCTCTTTCCAAATAAAGTCACTATGACAAGAGCAGCATAAAGATTGATGGAGCATCTCAATGTTTCCAACAGACAGGGATATGATGCAAGAAAATACAATTAACATTATGGTTAGATTTATAAACAATCCACACTGACTTCAGCAGGCAGTGAATCTCAAGGTGAACTGGCCAGCAATAAAGCACAAGAGAGATCTAGAATTATCCAAGGAACAGTCACTTACCAAACCACCCAATATACTGTACCTGCCTATCTGCACTTCTATTGGCAATCCAGCCAGAAGCAGCTTGCTACCTCTCAACTTCCATTCTTTCATTTTAGTATTAGACTTACTTAGTTTAAATATATGCCCATGCAAATTGCTTTGCAAGAACTTGAATTTACATTTTATTGTTTTTATCTTCGGTCATTCCAAATTTAGTAACATTCCAAATTCTTAGTAATCTTTGTAATCTCAAATTATTGCTCCTTTTCCTTGGATTTTTCTTTGTAGTAAGACTTTACTCCAAAAGAGACAACATACTTGCTAGCCATCATATTGCGAAGTATAAATCAGAATACAGACTTAGAAAAATTGTACTTGAAAATTTCCTGTTCCTCAAAAAAAAAAAAATGGTACTATGTTCAATATTGAACTGAATCACAGAATGGTTTGGGTTGGCAGGTATCTTAAAGATAACATTGTTCTAAACCCCCTGCCATGGACATAGAGAACTTCCCCTAGACCCAGTTGCTCTAAGTCCTTGTTATTCGTAGAATGTTAAACATTCCATTAAATACGAAATAAATTAAGTTCTCAGAACCAGTTCATTGAGAAAGGAAGCATCAGAAATGAAGAGAAGTTTGGTGGTCACTTACCGTTCTACCACAAATAAGTAAGGGTTGTGAATTATACATGTAAATTTTACAAGCCTCATTTTCATAGGGATAAGGGAATGTCTATGGTAAAGTATAAAGTGCACTTCATGAAAAATCTTTGCTTGTACTAATGCTTTTCTTCCAGGTGGATTCTGAGTGTGACACAAGACAGAAACATATTAATTGCAAAATGCAATACATTTGTTAATAATCATAACAGTTTTTTCTGTGGCAATACATACTGTGGTTTTGCAAAGTACACAGATACACAGTTTTAACATATGTAATACTACCTCTTTTTACATAGTACATCACAGAAAAAGCTGAATAGGCATTCTTCACAGAAACTTTTAAGTCAATACAGTCAGAAAAGAGTATAAAGATGGGTAAATATTTACAGGAAGAACTGAGATTAGAAAAAAATCATAAAGAAACATTATAATGGCTAAATTAGCTTTCCACTGATTGCATCTCCACTGAATTTTGTCCGTCTTTGGTTTCTTCATGCCTTTTTAAAGATAAGCATCTCTGCACATTTATAAGGATTCCTCCAAACCATACTCATTATGTATTTCTGGATCTTTAGCTTTGATTTGACCTAATATCTGAGCGCATACGGTGAAGAAGAGAACAGGGAACTGACGCAAACCTTTTTTCTTCAGAGTCAATGCAATAGTCTCCTGTGGCTATAAACCATTTTGTGGACTGGTCATCCATTTTGTAAGCTAGTCAAGGCTAAACTATGTTTGAGAAGTTGTGGCATAGCAAAAAGGACCACCGATATCAAACTTTCTGAAGCGTGCCTCATCTGAAATTGTTCACTTTATACAAAATCTATACATAGAAAACAAGAAAGCAGACATTTTGCATTAGTTGCAATATATACAATGAAAAAAGCACACCATCAGTTACTAAAGGAATTTCTTCTTTAAGCCAGAGAACCCAACAAGTCAAAAGGTAGAACCACTGGTACAGCACTCATAAAACACAGAAATGTTTCAGGAGTGACAAGAATAGACCAGAAAAGCAGCATTCATAAGATCACGTGCAACTTGAATTCTGGTCTAAGATTAGGGAAGGTACAGATATGAAAAACCTCTATGCCTTCCATTTTACTATCAACTATAAGCTGCATTTTCATGTCCTGGAAGGGGGAAGGACAATGAGAATGTCTATATGACAGGAGGTTTGCAAAAGCTGTGGAAGTGATTTGGGATGTAGGTTCCTTGGTTGCCAGTGCCACTTTTCAGAAAAGTTGTAAAGACCGTAGCCGAGCTTACACTGTGTGAGACCCAGGAACAATTGCCTAATAACTGCTAACACTTGCTTTTATATTTAAAGCATGAAGAAATCAGCAGCTGAATCAAATCACAATAGCGAGGTGCCTACTTGGAAAGCAAAAGGGACCAGGTAAGGATAAAAGCTGTACCATGACAGGTTTGAACCGTATCTATAAAGATGTGATCTCAGTATTTTTGCAGTTCCTCACATACTTCCTGCTCGTAAGATGAACATGCAAGTAAAAAGTGTCTTTTCATTCCCACCCCCCACCCCCAAGCCCATCTGATACATTATTATTAAAACCAAAAATGCAATGCATGCCACTCTCCTCAGGATTTCACTCAATAGAAGTGAAATACATCTTATCTATTCTTTAACTTAAATTGTAAGATAAAAATCACTATGTTCCCCTCAGATATTGCTAAGTAATTATTCAGAGCTACATTTCAAGCCTTAAAGAACTGTAAGTTGCAGCTGTCTTCCATTTGTGTCTCAAAGGAAGGAACAATAGTATGCAACCAGCAACAATACTATGAAGCCAGCACAAAGTTTTGAAAAAAAAAGGTTTCAGGGAGACTTTAGAGCAGCCTTCCAGTACTTAAAGAAAAGATGAGGAAGGACTCTTCATAAGGGTGACAGGACAAGGGGTAGCAGTTTCAAACTGAAAGAGGGTAGACTTAGATCAGATATAAGGAAGACATCCTTCACTGTGAGGGTGCTGAGGCACTGGAACAGGTTGTCCACAGAGGTTGTGGATGCCTCACTCCTGGAAGTGTTCAAGATCAGGCTGGATGGGGATTTGGGCAGCTTGATCTAGTGGAAGGTCTCCCTGCCCATGGCAGGGGGTTGGAACTAGATGATCTTTAAGGTTCCTTCCAACCCAGCCTATTCCATGATTCTATGATAACTCATAAATTTTAAGAATTGTCGATATAAACTTAATTACAAACCAAGGCCTCCTTTCAATACTTTTTTTTTTTTTTGTAGCCAAAGGACCTGCCTATGACACTGGAAACCAGACCTTTTGTCTCTTCTCAGACTGGAGAGAGGGAGGGAAAGGAGCTGCAAAATAGTTGTTTCAAGTTCACAGAAGAATATCTGTTGAAGGTGGGCAAACATTCAGAAAAAAAGAAGGTAGCATTCATTGGCCCAGAAGATAATGAGCAAAACCATGACCCCATAGCTGAATCTGTGGATAGTCTCCTATAACACAGCAAAGCGGTATTCTAAACAGCAGTAATATCTGACTGCTTACTTCTTGCAGCTGCAGATAGGCTTAACTTGTGGCTATTTTCACTCAGAATAGAAAACAAACATCCAAACTGACCATTGCATACAGGAATGCTACACTTCCTTGAAGGATCTGTATTTTGAAGCTGCACTTCCTAGAACTCAGAAATGACACAATCTGATGCCTAAAGATAATGAAAAACTGGTAGAGGGATAAATGACAGCTACTGCTGGGTTGGGCAAACAACGTTCACATGACGGCATAAAAAAACCCCCTCAAACCTAATTAACGACTGTAGCTTTTAATTTGAGGTCTCCTTAATAAATGAGGTCAGTCAAAAGTTGATACCACAGCACTTCTCTGTTTGCTTTGAAACTGAAAAATTTCCCCCCCCTTTCTATCCCACGGAATTTAATTTCATATAACATAAGAAAAGATACTTTGTTTATGGTAATGAAATCTAAACATAATGATCCTTAGCTCCTAATCTTTTAGGTATTAAATGGCTCTTGTAGTTAAAATAATTTCTGTCAGTCTTTCACTTTTAACACCATAAATTGTCTTTTATTTACCCTGAAGCAGACTCAGGAAATATTAAAATAAGTTTATCAGCTTTACCTGTAATGCACTGAAACTGTCCATCTTCTCTTCTTATCGTAAATGCTTCCCCTGGGTTAACTTGCACAAGAATAACCTTAAAAATAAAAAAGTGTTTACAACCGTTACACAGGAATATGTTACATATGTCTGGTACATGCAAAAAAAAAAGTTTTACTGGGAAAAAAACCCACCTTTTTTTTCCCCCTGGTTACTAAATACATTATTTTGCACTTCATACCACTTTCTGCCTTCAACTCTCAGAGGAAAAGGGATAAGAGCAAGTACATACATTTTTAAACTAACATTTTTCAAAGAACCAAGGAGAGATTAACAACTGAGTAAAATGGTACCTGTACTCATTTTATTTTCTTGACTGCTTAGTATAATTTAGAAGATATTTGTACAGTTTAAACTGTTAGAACAAATTACATTAACTTCAACATTAATCAAACCATTACATCAACCTTCAGGAAGAAGCCTAGAATTTTCAGTGTTTGAATTTTCATAATAACCTCTTGGCAAACAATTTTCACCATAAGGGAAATACCGTGTCATTTCCTTCTTTACATGACCTAAGCATGTTCGTATGTTCACTGATGATAAAACATTATTAGTCATGATAAAGTGTGTGCTCCGGATATCCAGGATGAAGCAATATGTATAGTTTTATTTGTGGAAAGCTGTTTATCCTAATTTTGTAAACCCATGCAATGCAAAATTGATAGCAAAGCACACTTATCAGCCAAAATAAACAGAGGAAGTCTGACATGTACCAAAGCAGAAGCCTGTTACCATTTTAGAATTCTGTATTCTCACTTAAAACCCGCCTTTCAGTGAGAGAAAAAAAAGGTGGTAAATGTGAAGAACCTAGCTAGAACTATGAACGAAGTACAAAACAGAAGAACAGGTGCATTTCATAATTTCCTTTCTGGACTTATCTTTCTTCAGTCTTGCTTGCATGTGTCTAAAGAGAGTGCTCCTCTGATGTGAATGTGCTCCTCCTGATGTGAATCAGAGAGACACAAATCTTTACATGCACAACTCTTCAACACTATTGTCAATTAAGAAAATAAAATTGGTCATTTACAAAAAAACAGAAAACAGGAAACCTGAGTGTTAGTCATTTTAGAAATACCAGAGAAAAAGGAAAGGGTGAAGAAATAGCAGCAAACATAAAAATTTCTCTCCCTCTGGTAGAGCAACATCATGAATTAATGAAAAGGTGGCAAGTTCTACCCCAACATAACTGGAACTTTGATGAGATATAATGGACACTGACATTTTCAAACCTGGGCCATGTGATTCAATACTCATTTATCTCAGTTTTGAGCACGCACTTTAAAAATATTACTTTCAGTTGTTCTATGAAGTACAGTGCAGTTTCTGGAGAAAGGTATGTCCAGAAGCTTTAGGCTCTTTGAGAAAAAACCCAATGAACTATTTACACTATTACACTATTTACATTTTATCATGCTATTAATTTTTCCAGATCTTCTAAAGTGTGTCTGAATATAAAAATCCGAAAGAGTTAGCATTCCTAATATTACCTAAACTTAGAAACAAGAGGATTTTAGACACGAATTTCAAAATAAGACTTACAGGTCTTCAGAAAATACTGTATTGCCAGAGTTTATTGCAAGTGTTTGAAGGTAACATTTTAACAACTGGCTATCACCTTCACAACGTGACAAAGCAGAGAAATAGGAGTAGGTAAGTTCTTACAATTTCTTTTCAGACTCCCCAAGCAGGCATACTTTTTGAAGACATATTTCATTGATTTACTTTCCCCTCTTTGCTACAACTGAAAGTTTTAGATCGAAACTTAGACTGGAATAAAGGTACCTAAAAGCTTCAGAAGAGTAAATGAGAATGTCTTTCCATCTCTTATGTGTGGGTTGGATAACCACATTTGCCCAAGTCTTTTGGCTGATTTAGTATGCCCTAATTCTAAGGAAGAGCCATTCTGGCTACACCTGACACATCAATCTGTACAATTTTCAGTTCCGTATTTTTGGTCTCCACTGTAAGAACTATGAGAAGCAGAAAAGTTGCAAATCCCTCAAGTTATAAGGCGATGGCTGCTATAATTCCCTTGATTCCTAAAATAACAAGGAATGGGGGATGACTGGTACTCTTGCATTATTCCCATTTTAACGGTGTGAGTGCCTGAAGCTGGTAATCTTGGTAATAATACTGCCTTGGGAACCTGCTGGTTTTCCTCCTCTAGAGCTCTGCTGCAGGATATCCAAACTGGAGGCTCCAGCTAGCAGAATGGAACTGAGCATGGGAATACATGTACTGACCCAATTGCAGCAAGTGGGCCATGTGTCTTTACAGCAGTTTCTCCTTTGTGAGAATCTTTGTTATTCACTTCACAGCTAGTCTGAGAGGTAAAGACTCAGCACACCAGCTGAGAGGGTACAATGTTCAGTAGCCGCTGTGCCGTGAGGCAACAGGTCTCTTGATGAGAGTGCATCACCACTCTGTTGTTCAGGAGGTCTTCAAATTTTCACATCTCTGAGGACTCTCTGACTTCCACTCAAAAGGGTGGGGAGACTCTCCTACTTAATGTGGTTTAATTAAATACTCGGTTGTCAGGAACAGGAAATAGAGCCTTTTTGTCAATAGACTATTAGTCTACTTGTTGCCTGACTGTGCATTTATTTTACTGGCTCCCATTTTCAGCTTTGCTTTTACGTTGTGCATTCACATTGTATTTTACAACTGTTCCAAGATAGGCTGCATTTGTTGCCAAGTGTGCTGAAAGACAGTCTGAATCAGGGCTGAAGTAATTTCAGAAGTTTAGAGAACTGCTGGCTTCAAAAGTCTTTGTGTTGGGGTAATGTACGTCAAGGTGACCAGCACTGGTGGCTGAACCGTCCTCACCACTGCTGAATTCCATGGAGTAATCACTGCTTCGAGAAGAACATTTTTCACACTTACCACCTCAGCAGATGCAATTTGAAATAAGAAAAATTAAACCTATGCATAGAGAGAGAAACTGCTATCTTTCTGGTCAGAAGAGATATTACCAAAGATAGACAATCATTCACAGGAATTCCCTCTTATCTAACAAAAGTCTGCTGCACATAATCGAAGATGCAACAAAATTTCTCTAAAGGAAAAGGTAGCTTGGATCTTTCACAGCATCATGTGTCAGGCAAAAAAATCTACATGTTGTTTAGAATTTATAGCTCTTTCATTCTAGGTGACTTTGTGCAGGCTTGCACATCTCATTGTCCAACAATCTGCTTCATGAATCCTGACATCCATACTTAGGAAAACCAAGGCCCTTGTCTTTCACACTGAATATTCTTCCTCTTCTGGGCAAAACATTCATGTGGTCTCAAACTAGAGTGAAAAGCTTTGGAAAAATCTGATGGTTCAGCCACTCTTCCCATGCCTCGATCTTATGTGACAAATTCTGTTGCTTTACTCACAGCATCTAAAGCTCTGCTATCCAAAGGCTAATACACATTATTCTATCCAGATTTCCATTGCCTGCTTCTCTAAGATAACTACAATAATCTGAAAAAATGTGTATGCGATATGTCAGTCTCAGTGGGAGGGACCTTTAACACAGCCACTTTTCAAATGCCATTTCTTTTTCTGAATTGACAAAACACTAATTAAGGATTTCACAGGTCTAACAAAATAATGTGAAGAAACTGAGGCCTTGATACAAGCTCAAGAATCCTACACACACTTTTAAAGCATAACCAATTAAAACAGAACCTAATAAAATTTAAAAGTGTAATTGCTCAATGCTAATACAACTTTGATTCAACGTATTTTTGTCTCAAGTTCAAAACACGTTAAGGCATTGCTATTAAGAAAAGGGAGATTAGGTCTAGTTTTGTGTCTTTCAGCGGGCCTATGAATGGCTTCCTTTAAACAGTTAGTTAATGATGATCCACATGATTGCAATACAGTTCCTGATAAAAAACAGTACAGAATCTCTTTCCAGAGATTTGACAATACAAGAGCACAGCTACACACTTATGCTAAAAACGGTTCTTGCATAAAGAAAACAAAATGACCAGCCCAATGGCTGAAGTTCGAAATACCTGAAATAGCAGTTGCCAAACACTGCCAGAGTTCCATACTTTTCAATGATACTTGAATTATTTTACAAAGGATGTTTCAGAAGATAAATCTAGATCATACTAAGCTTTGTAGCATTTTAATTAAATTGGTATGGGTTACAGAGTTTTCTTCTTAGCACAATATTAAAAGCAAAATCCATCCTAAAAAAACATAGGCTTTGCAAAAAGAAGTACTATTCATTAAATCCCCTTCTTCACATTAAATACTTAACTTTTTTCCTGATTTCAGAACATTTACTTCAATGCCCATTCACTGTTCAACATACATAGCCCGGACTGGCAAAGACCAGCTTCCTAACGAAACTGAATCAAGCCATATATTAGGAAGGCTCAGTATGTTTTTCCTGCAACTGCTGTTTAAACTCAGGCAGCTTCTCAAGCCAAGTACGAGCGTAAGAAATGTCCGCATAGTCTGGGTCAGCAGTCCAGGTCAGCAGTCCATCTAGCCCAGTACTTTGTTCGCAATATATCAACTGAGATGCTGTTTAAGGAGAGCAAGTGAGCCAGCCCACTTCCTGCAGTCCATCTGTTATCTGGCCATGAGTTTGCCTAAACCCTTTGAGGTCACTTACACTTCGAATTGTCCTCACAACCTCCTATAGCAGCAAGTACCTGAAGTTCACTTTTTAGCCATTTAAAAACCATCTCCTACTAGTTAAACGTTCCCTAGTTTCTGTGCTATGGGATTTGCTGAACTACAGGTCTGAGTAAATTTCATCCACCTTCTTTGATATTTTTAAAGCCTTGGCAATTTCCTCCTCATCCCCAGTCTCTGCAAACTGGGATGTTTCTAATCTCTCCCACGAGAACTGCTTCATCCCCTTGACCATATCAGTGGTACCTAAACCCACATCTGTATTAGCAAAGTAAGCAGGGCTCAGGACCATTCCCAAGTGCTGGAACAGTCACCCGCAACGAAGAACTGTATTAGCAGCTCTGAGTACAACACAGGCCAATGCCAACGAGAAATCCTCCAGCTAATACTGGAAACTATCCCTGAGAGCACTCTTCCCAGGCAGATTGCACACTGACA
>NW_010403021.1:24542-32206 GCF_000710305.1 Buceros rhinoceros silvestris | reverse complement strand
AGAAAAGATGGTTTACTAGAACCAACTCGCTCTATGACAGTTAGCCTCAGCCTCTAGGAACATTCCTGAGCACACTTAAATTACTAACGTATAAACAATTCCCAACAGTAACCTGAAAAAGCATTATAATGTGGTGCCTTTTTGAAGGACTAGTTAAGGGACATCCTCTTAATTAACTCTGAAAATATATTATTCAACTTAAATCACAATTTGAGCTGGTCTTATATGATAAATATACTCTTAGAATACAACAATTCTAAAAAATATTATATAATATTTCTCCGCCAAAGAATTCCAAATTAATATACAGTTTTATTGCAGCTCAAGTAGTATAATCACATCCTAAAGAGACACGCAACACTGATTTGGACATACTACTATCAACAGATATAATGGTAATTTCACAATAATTTCATCTGAAGATACTATATGCAATTTATCTTTACTACATCAGCGTGATTAGGATGAGAAAGTATTCTGATTTTGCATTTGAAAAATCAAAAAGTAGTATGAAAATTCAAAGACAACAATGTTCACTGTTCTGTATTCAGTAAACTCCTCACTACCTGGAAAAGAAACTACAGAATGTTTCTGCAGACTTAACCAGGGAAGGAATTGAATGTTTTTACAAGTCTTTACCTTATTTCTAATACTGAAGAAATGAATTTGATAAAAATGGCTGGAGTCAGAAAAAAATTTTAAGACTAAGAATAGAAACAACAAAAGGTGGAAGGAAGATCTGTGCAAGGCAGATCTGCAGCCACCTTGACTCAGAGGGTTGCTCAAAAAAAAAAAAAAAAAAAAAAAAAAAAAAAAAAAAAAAAAAAAAAAAAAAAAGAGAGAAAACCTAAGGCTGAATGTTAATACTTATCTCCAGAAAGGACTAGGAGTAACTTTTATCAGAAAGCAGCAGAGACCACAGAAGGCAAAGTAAGATTCTTAGAGGTATTTTGCTCTACCAGTATGGTCACAGCAATGTCTTTTAAAAGCAGAATGGCAAGGATGCAAAATGGAACTGATTAATATCTTACTAATCCTTGTCTTTATGGATACAGACTACTTTCATAAGCAGCCTAACATTTTGCTTGTGCCAGATGAATATGCAGGTTAAGGTATTTCTTCACTGGAGCACAGTGATGGCCAGAATAAAATTTAAAATACAGAGCTAGCTAATCCTGCTTTGAATATGTTCATGTGAACGCTAATTAAGGCCCAAAAGCCCATTAACTCCACCAAAATAACAATGAAAACCAACCCTTCATTCAGTCAGTAAGATACACACTTGTGCAAGCATCTCTGCTTGTACTTCCATCTAACTAACAGTGATGTATTAGCAGATTGCCAGGGTTTGAGACAATTTCATCTAGCTGACGGGAAAGAAAGGCAGCATCAGACTTGTGGCATCATCACAAATGCGTATTTACACTACAACAAGCTTGGAAAAGTTTCTCCAGTGCACTCAATCACAAATGAAGTGACACACTGTAAATAAGCTTGCACAATTAACGCTGTTCTCAAGCGGGTGGTTAGGAAGCAAGATCCAAAAAAACGCTGTGGACATTATTGTGAAGTACCAATACCAAAACTGGATTCATCCTGACGATAAGGGCCCTAGATGAGGTGAAAGACTTGCAAAAAGTTCCAGAATAATCCGCAAGGATGTTACTTCACTGTTTTAAGGCAACATCTTTCCATAGCAGAAACTGTTAACACAATTAGAAGTCCAGACTATTTTTGTCCCTATGGAGGAAAAAAAGCCAGTAAGTAAAATCTGAAATAAGTCAACGAGCTCTAAAAGCTAACATAATAAAAGATGTCTCAAAGCAAGTTTGACGCATTTTTCTTCTTTTGCTTACATGCAAAAAAAGCAGCCCTCTGAATAAAACTTAAAAGGCTAAAGAACAAGGCTCCCTCCACAAATACACATACACACAATAAAGCCAGACAAAAAGTGCTGCCTCAAAAACATTTTGCCACTTTTATCAAATACATAAAATGCAGAGGATCTGCAAGCAAAAGAGATTAAAAAGAAAAAACCACACACCCCCAACATATGCAAAATATTATTGCTAATATATTGTACATAGATAATATTTTTACTTTATTGTTCTAAATATATAATACATGCAGACATAATAGATAATATTTTTTGTTTAGGTTCTAGAAGTTTAAATTTAGTATCAAGTAAAAACCAAGCAAACAAAAGAACAAAACCAACTAAAGACCACCCAAATAACAAGTGGTTGTGTCTAGCAGTATACTAAATCATCTTTCACGCAGGCACAAAACAAAACAAATCCAGAATTAAGACATATGCTAACCTTTGCCTCCACCCTGGTCTATAAAGGTAGGAAGACTTACCTTATTTGGGGAAATTTTTGCAGATAGTAATTTAAATAACATCTATGGAAGAGAGTCTAGCTTAAGAGAGATCTTTACAGCCACAGTTCGAATAATAACTGTATTCCTGAAAGGACAGGACTGACTGAAATACAGTTTCTAACTCTAAGCCAGCACAAACATCAAGGGATTCAATTCAGATACTGTAAAATTTTGTTTACAAGTTTGGCATTCAGAGCCAGGTTTTCAAATCTGCAGTAGTGGGTAACAAATTGCATTGCCCAAATAAATGTTTTTATTCCAAAAAGCTTCTCTGTCTGTAGAAGTAGTTTATAGCCAATGAATATACAATAGTCATTAAAAAATATTTAGTTATCTCTAACTAGTTATCTCTAAAATCTTAGCTGAAAGATTGAAACTGTTATTTTAGAGTTACTGGAATACGAGAGAAACACTTTTATATTTATGTTACAGAAAAATCTACCGACACACTCTGTCTCTCCAAAATATCTTAGCTCTCAAATTCATCCTTTGGCATGAAGGACTATCAGCCTTCTGAAGGGGAAAGAAAAAAAGTAAAGTGTTTTAATCCTGACTGAGGATAAAGAAACCAAAATACATTAAATACTTTGTGTCATGTCTGAAGTTGTGGGATAAGCCCATGTGAGAACTGGCATTGTGTTCTTTCCACAGGCTAGCACTGCTTACTGCCAGAAAAGCAAGAAAACCAAAGGAACCGGATTGAATTTCGGTGCAAGGAGATACTTGGAATCCTTCCCTCTCCCCAGCCACCCCTCACCTCTCACTGAAAGGGAAAGGAACTGAATGGGTTACTTGGTATCTTCCTCTAAAAAAAGTTAGTTATGCTTTGAGAATTTACATAATTTTTTCATAATGAGTGAAATCTGGGACAAATTTTCCAACCAAGTTAAAAGCCTCTGAATATACACAAGAATGCTAACGGACCTACCACTAAATATAACAACAAAAAAAAAAACAAACAGTGCTACTTTAGCAGCAAAGCCAATTCATAGTCTGGCACATATATTAAAATACTGAAAAATGTGGGGAAGAAAGAAGACGGGGGAAAATGGGGGGAAAAAGCTCGGATACGTTACATTAATTTTATCCATTGCTAAAATCATATAGAATATGAAGAAATAAGAGTACCCTATATTACAATGGTGGTTAAAGCATACTTAAATAATGTAGTAAGAGACTGCTCTTATACAACAAGAAAGCTTACAAATTTGAGCAAACCAAAACTACTGAAAAGCAGAGTTCTGTTTTTCTCTCATTCTGGAGTGCTTTGGGGAATGCGTGTGGGTTTTTGGGTTGTAGGATTTTTTTTTTCCCCTCCAAACAAACTTCCTAGAAACTAAGGGGATAAAGTGTTCCAAAACACTGAACATCTGAAATCCTAATATAAAGAGAATAAAATCATAATCCATTTCTGTATCAGCAGAAACAATGTTCTTTTCTGAGATATTTTACTAGGAAAGAGACAAGAGCTTCATGTTTGGGGTTGGGTTTTTCGGTTTTGTTTCTCACTGATCTGAAAACACCCATATTTAGCATTATATAGTTGTAGGTGCTGAGTCAGTAGCAAGTGATTGTTAGCAAAAATCACAAATAATGGAAAGACTTTACTGAAATCTTATTTCTAAATGCACTAGTAAAATACACCAACATAAAAGAGACAGCAGGGGTTTGTCTAAAAATACTGTAAATTAAATTAGCTCAGGTACTGATGAGAAGTATTTCTAGCCAAAAGGAAAAAGGTAAATTAATTTTTGAACATTTTATAAATTTAGAAAAACACTATTGCTAATGCTCTTGGTCACTCTGACTTCAAAATTTTTTAAAAACACTCAACTAAACCTGTTAAGAGGGCAGTACAGCTAAGCCCTTTGTAAGATGTACACTGTATCTTTAACAGTCTGTCTGCAAGAAAATTAAAAAACTGAATTTCTGGAAAAGGGCGAATATAGTACAACACAACTTCCAGGCAGAGCCACATTTGTGCTCTGTCATTAGCACACTACTCAGAACAATTACATTTTTCTCCACTAATAGCTCAAATTAAGATGTTAATTAGTGACATGCTTTATCTCGTAATCCATTCAAAAGCCTTAGCACTTTGACTTACTGTTGCTCGCATCCTTTATTTCTCTCATTCAACTGGTGCTACCACAATGACAAAGGATGAAGGAAGATTCAACATTCACCACTCCGGCTGCTCCAATCTGTTCCATTCACTTAACACTGAGGTAATCTTCGGTGATGTGTTGAGCACTGGCCCCCCTTCCTTTAACAGGGCACCTTAACCTAAATGCCACACCGGAGGATCTCCCTTTACCTTCCTCTATAGCTGTGTATCCACAGAGCATGTGGAGGCAGGATGTGAAAGGTAGGATCAATTAACAGTATAGTCAGCAATACCTACCTCAAGCCTTCCTTCCTATCAAATTAGCCAACGTACAGTGAGCTTCCTGCTGTACACGAATGTATCATGTCACCATAGCAACTAAATCAACAAATAGCGGCTGCAGCATCTGCTTCTGGATCATCTAACGTCAGTCAACAGAAGGTTCGGGTTTAAGAGAACAAAGCTTCCAAATACATGCCATTTTCTAACTGCATTTTTAATTTAGCACTCTGATTCCCAGATAGGATGTACTAGCTTGGAACAGACCAACTTCTGACTTCATAGCTGCATCTATGATGCAGCTCACGACTCCAGTTTGCAATAAGCCAGAAAGGAGGGAAGGAAAAACCCACTTTGTAAGAGAGTAAAAAGACACAGCAAAGAAATAATCATCTGGGTTCTACTCCACTCTTTCTTAAAACACTGTGTTACTCTATACTGTGCATTTAAGAGGCATGAAAAGAAAGTGCTTCCCCATTTTGCTTTCTAGATTACATACATGTCTGCTTGAAATAACACTATAACCAGAAATAAGTTTTATTAGATACTAATATTGAAGACATGCGATGGCTGACAAAGATGATTTCCCTCTGTTAGTCTCCACTTAAGAGCTCAACTGAAAACATGCCAGAAACTACTATCACAATCCTACACCTGTGGTTTTTAATCCCAACGACAGCAGGGGCCCACCGGCATACCCTCACCTGTGGAAAGAGAGCTGTGTACAGCAAAACACGCATTCCTCCCTTCCTGGGAGAAATTATTTCAAATACCAAACATGCATCACTCTGGTTTAAGTCCTAACTCACAGGCAGACAAGATATATGAAACTGCTTTGTAACAATTTAGTAACTGGAATATGACAACATGAGATTACTGATTATATGTTGCCTGAGGCATAAAAAAAATTTTGAAATTACTTGGACAGTAACGTCTTCAAAGGTAATAAGCAAACGTGTGTATATATACACACACAGAGTTGTACAAAAGGATTCAAACCTACTGCCTTCTTGTAACAAAAAAGTAACTTTCTGCTATTTTAACTTCAAATCATATTCCTAACATTTGATCAGCACAAAGTATTTTCCCAAGTAAAACCTTTCTAGGATCAAGGTATCGTTTATTCACATCCAGTATCATTTTATTAACGAAAACATTTACTTCTGATTTTCAAAGCGGCTGTTTTTCCATCTATGTACAGACTTCTGTCACAAAGAAAATCATTACATCTAGGTTGGCTCCACAGTGTAGTCCACTGAACAAGGAAATCTGGACACAGACTCAAGATGCTAACCGTTGTGGTTCCCTTGTGGACTTACTGTGATATGTGTGTTTGTCACCTCATCTATGCCAGTTCCCTGTTCGTGGGACTAGTAGAACAGTATTTGTATGCCCCTAAAAGCTGCAAGACTTGTGTGGTTATTCATTAGCGACACAGAAATTGCCAGATGTGAATCACATCTGCAGTCCAGCTACAGTGATGTCATTTACATACGCAGCACAAGTTGCTCTTCCACTGACTGTGCGTTCAAAATCTAGTGTTCATATCATAACGACACTAATGAGGCTATGAACTACTCTTTTCCACGAACCCACTAACACTCAGAAAATGGAGTAAATGCAAAAATTCTGTGTAAGAGGTATTACAGACAGCATAAGATTATTAAATAGAAACAGATGACACATCAGTAATAAAAGCTAAATTAAAAGACTGTCTTAAGCCTTTGGCAATTTAAAACAATTTAAGAATTTCAAGGTTGCGAAGAGTGTTACTTCAAACTAATTCTTTCTTAAAGTCATCTTTCACAGGGTTTTTCTATCTCCATCTTCTCTTAGACTTCCTAAAGACTTCCTCCCTCCCCCGTTTATGATGGCTAGTAACCAATAAAGAGTTCTGAAAACTTTAGGCTGAGCTCTGTACTATGCCAAACCAATTCACAGAACACTACGCAACATTTCTGTGGTATCTATGAGGAAAAGTAACATCAAAGTTTTTGGGTTTGCCTTAAATTATCTTCTGGTTTTAGTATGAGTTAGAGAAGAAAACAGGCTTCTCATCAGTACAATTTGTAAGTGTCCTATGGACACTGATTTTTGTCCAAGCAACACTCTTAATACTAAAGTTCTAAAATCTTTCATTTCCCACCAACTATATTTGAGCAAATTCCAGTTTACAGGTTTTCCACAACTAGGTAGTTTTCTACCCTAGCATCTGCTAATACTTACTGATAATCTAGAGGGATTTAACTGCTCTGTATATGGAGATTAACACTTTCCTAATGAAGAACAGAAAAGATCTGGGTAGTAAAGGCCAGTAACAAATTTTGGGTTTTGAGGACTAGGGAGGAAAACCATGCAGAATCAAGTAAATGCAACACAATATGTTGCAGTAACAATTTACATAGTTGGGATTTTGAAAAAGCAAACACAATCCCAACTATTTCAACTTACACAGGTAGTAGCAGCATGTCCTGAAGAAAGTGAGAGAAAAAAGCCATCTTTTCAGTGACATGCTCCCAAGGCCTATGCATATTTTCAGAGGAGAGAGCAAGCAACACTGCATCATTTTTCTAAAAGGAAGTTGACAGATAATAAAATCAGCAAACATTTCATCTTTAACCACTGCTTCAAGATACTGTCAGCTGAATGCACGAAGACAACAGAATAGCCCTAGAAGCAAGTGGAAACAGGGGGGTTGGAAAGATGATTAGACTATTCAGTGGCATTGACATTCAAAACCTACAGATTTCAATAAGCTTTCACGGCTTTTAGTAGAAAGAGAGGTTGGAAAGATGTGAGAACTGGTGATTTTTTAATTACTGATTCTAGCAAACAAATTATTTTATTTATGAAAAGGTTTTTTAAATTCTTACTGTACTCATACGTTCCCCCCCCC
>NW_010403021.1:0-24438 GCF_000710305.1 Buceros rhinoceros silvestris | reverse complement strand
TTCCCCCCCCCCCCGCATTCTCTTCACATGAAAGATGATCAGCAGAAAGCTGATCACCAGAGGAGGAATAAGATCTTTTAGAGCCTTGTTTTGTAAAAACATAGTTTTCTGAGAAGAACCAGTAAAAGATAAATGTTAAAATCTGTATCTAATGTTACTGATAAATGTGCACAATTTATTAGCGTCCACCTATCCAGTGTCAATCAGTGTATGTTCTATAAGTATGTGTCTCATTCTTTATTACTGAGAAATACGTACAATTTTGATACTTGTTTGTCTCTCCTCTTTTTCATTCTCAGTTCTCACAGCTTGGCTAAGCAAAGTTTTATTTGTCTCATTTACAGCAAACCCAATCTGTTTCATTAGCACTGACAGTCTGTGGTTAGCAGATAGTACACAGAAAATTTGCTACTTAAAATAATGCCGCTATTATATCTTTAAATCAGTAAAAGTACAAGCATAAGGATAACAGAAATGTTTCAAAGGATCTGGATAATGCAGCAGACAAACATCTGTGCTTCAAAGTTTTAAGCTAATCATTGTTTATATGGAATTAGAAGGAAGCAGTGTTAGGGGCTGCCACTGAACTCTGGAACTTTCTGAGGCATCTGGTCCTAGCCAACACCTAGGCACATCAACCTCTATAAATAAAAACTGGAAAACTTCAATCAGATTATTCTTACTTCACAATGTTTTGTTGTTTGAAGTCCATGGGACCTCAGCTTTACAATGCTAAGCAAAATCGTGTGAGAGACAGAGCCTGTACTGCACAGCAAATTGGTAGCAAGAACTAAGCTTTCAGCTAAGACTTCGCAGGGGCTAGTCCCCTCAGTAGGCACTTTCTCCGATCAATCTGTGTATTCGTTACAGTCCAAACAGAATCTGGGAGTAAACTTTCATTTAAGTTGCACTGAAAGGTAGAAAACTACCAATTTAATTTTGGAAAACTAAGTAATTTAACAAGGATTGTCTGAAGTGAAAATTACAATTAAAAAACCCAAACCCCCAATTGCTTAAGATGCTACTAAATGTTCAGAAAATAAAAAACCTCATTTCTAAAAAAAAACCCCAAAAAGATAAGTGCTACACGTGGCAGGGTTCAAAGGCAGCCAGGCACTTTGAAGATTCACTACAGCTTTTTTTAGATAAGGTATATAAAATAAATAAATAAAAATATTCTCTCCCTGCAATGATCTCGTCTTCACAGCACCTGTGGAATCAAAACACCCTTGCAATTATTTGTATTGAGTATCAAAAATGAAGACGCTTTACAGCTGTACTTCAACTATGAATGCATGAACTTTGCAATTCCCACATTTGACTGTGGGCTGCACCAGCAGTGGCCACAAAGTACTCTGTTGAATAGATATTACTTGGTGTTTCCATGCACAAAAAACCATACTTCTAAAGACTGCCTCTGGCTCTCTGAATTGGTTGTGAAGATCTTAATGCTGAGAAAAGGGGAAGAATTAGTTTGCTGGTTAGCTCACATTTGAAACAAGCTATTATTAGAGAACTTTGCTAGTGTTTTCCTCCCCTAGTTTTCTCCTGGAACCAGTGCTGTTTAATATCTTCATCAATGACACAGACAGTGGGATCGAGTGCACCCTCAGCAAGTTTGCAGATGACACCAAGCTGAGCAGTGCAGTTGACACAGCTAAAGGACAGGATGCCATCCAGAGGGACCTGGGCAAGCTGGACAAGTGGGCCAGTGTGAACCTCATGAGGTTCAACAAGGCCAAGTGCTAAGTCCTGTACTGGGACTGGGGCAATCCTCGGTATCAGTACAGGCTGGGGGATGAAGGGATTGAGAGCAGCCCTGCCAAGAACTTCAAGGTTCTGTTGGATGAAAAGCTGGACATGAGCCAACAATGAGCACTCGCAGCCCAGAAAGCCAACTGTATCGTGGGCTGCATCAAAAGAAGGGTGGACAGCAAGTCGAGGGAGGTGATTCTCTATGCAGCTCTGGTGAGACCTCACCTGGAGTGCTGTGTCCAGCTCTGGCATCCTCAGTACAGAACAGACATGAACCGGTTGGATAGGGTCCAGAGAGTAGCAACCCAAAATGATCAAAGGGCTGAAGCACTTCTGCTATGAGGACAGGCTGAAAGAGTTGAGGTTGTTCAGCCTGGAGAAGAGAAGGCTCCAGCGAGACCTTACTGTGTCCTTTCAGTGCTTAAAGGAGACTTATGAGAGAGATGGGGACAGTCTTTTTAGCACAGACTTTTGCAACAGGACAAGGGCTAATGGTTTTAAACTAAGAGAGGAGATTTAGACTACATATAAGGAAGTAATTTTTTACTTTTTTCTTTTATTACAATGAGGATGGTGAAACACTGGCACAGGTTGCCCAGAGAGGTGGTAGATGTCCCATCCCTGGAAACATTCAAGGTCAGGTTGGACAGGCTCTGGGCAATCTGATACTGTTGAAGATGTCCTTGCTCGCTGCAAAGGGGTTGGACTAGATGACCTTTAAAAGTCCCTTCAAACCCAAGGCACTCTATGATTCATTTGATGATTCCTTCCATGTAATACCTAGTGATAAATGAAAAAAAGAATCTTATAAACATTATGAAAGCCATCCAAGATAACAAAGTGAGGTTGCCAGTTAACAGCTTTGCTGATGATGATGCAAGTCAATTTAAAGGAATTTCTTTGCAGTAAAGTCTGAAAAGTCTGTGCAATCAGTTAGGCATCCACTGATAAACAATATCCGGACATTATAAAGCAGCCATGATCAACCTTTGGCCTAACAGCTGAATACATT
This sequence comes from Buceros rhinoceros silvestris, assembly GCF_000710305.1. Lineage (NCBI taxonomy): Eukaryota > Metazoa > Chordata > Aves > Bucerotiformes > Bucerotidae > Buceros > Buceros rhinoceros. The sequence continues at coordinate 21,671 of NW_010403021.1, read as the reverse complement.
ATTTCAGGAAGGTCATAAAGCTACAGTTGATTCCCTCCCTGTAGGCTGAGGCAGAGCCCTTTCAGCTCTTGTCCTAACTTCCTTGGCCCTTATGAAGTACAAAAAAAGAGGACTAGCAAGCAGGATAGACACTATTTCTCTCCTCTGCAACCAGTAAATGCCATGAACAGCAGGTTACTGGCTGACCTCTTCACTAAGCATGCACCAGCTGAGCTCACACTGGCTGTGCAGTATTCTGTAATTTACATAGTTGTTTCAAGGGCTGAAGTGATAGATGGGAGAAAAAGGCACCACCTGCTTTTTTACAGAACTCTGTTGAACAATTCAAATCAGAATTTGTAATAAATACCCTTTAAAAAAAAAATCCCCTTCCTGCAGTGCACTTGTGACAATTAAGAGAAAAATATAAATACACAAGCTGAAACTGAATTTGGACATTCAGTTTTCAAGGAGTTTAAAATATTTAAGAAACATACGAGCTGTTGGTTTGGAAAGTATACGGACTGGAGAGAACTTTTTATTTCCTAACATTGGTTGAGACAGCTCAAGATTCCTGTTTGGTGATATAGCAAGTTAAAAGCCCATAGTATTTAAGACTGATGGATGTCCCTTTAACATTTCCACCTTAAATAGAGCACAAAGTACCAAAGGAAGAACTGTATTCTTCAGTTATTCAAAATAGCATTTCATTAAAAAAAAAACTAGGATGCTAGGAATTTCAACAGCACTTCTAAAGTAGCTTTCCCCTCCCCCCACCACCCCACCCCCTGATAAAGTAACCTATACACCCAGCTCTGTGCCAATCTGGATATCACTATATATCAAAACACTGTGTGAAGACATGAACATGATCAGGAAGAGAAATTCCAGGTTACATCCTCAGTTTGATCGGGTTGGGAAGGCTCAGTCAGTAATTGACCAAGGGCTTGATGGGACAAATCTCTACAACTCCAATCCTTTCCCATATATTTTCCCCTCTACTTCAAAAAGAAAGGGAGAAAAATTAGAGCCAAGGGCCATTTGTGCTACAGTGTGAAAACCTAAGTCCATCTCCTTCTGGAGAATGTCATTCTGACCACTCTATATGAAGGGTCTAATCCTATAATATGCAGAGGGTTAGATAGATTTTGCCCAGTTATAAAGGGAGAAACCTCTCAGTCACCAGGGAATAGAATAGACTATTTCAGTTGGAAGGGACCTACAACAATCATCTAGTCCAACTGCCTGACCAGTTGAGGGCTGACCAAGTTAAAGCATGTTATTAAGAGCAGTATCCAAATGCGAGTTGATAGGCTTGGGGCTTTGACCACATCGCTAGGAAGCCTGTTCCAGTGTTTGACCACCCTGTCAGTAAAGAAATGCTTCCTATGGAAAAAACAGGCTTCAGATAGCAGGGGATGTACGTCAGATTACGTGTTCACAAAGTGCGTAATTCTCACATATTTTAAGAGCAGAGTTTCTGTAGTTAAAAATACGACTTCACAAAGCAGTTACATTTTTGTCACAATTTATGGAGAGATTACAGTAGTTGTCTTCTGAGGAAATGTACGTAAGCAATAAGGGTGACTTCATAGGTCTTGAGTTTAGGCATTCAGGTCCTGGTTTACTTGATACTGCATGTCCCACGACACAGAGAAAGTGAGAGAAGGGGACCAAGGATCATGCCCAAATGCAGGACACTCCTTGGACATAACTGTACCCTCCCAAACCTTACCGACAGAGGAGCATGCAGGCTTAGGAACTGGGCTCACTTGCCACAGACTACAGAGAGAACTGGGCTACCTCAATGCCTACAGCTCCAGGCAACTTGCACTTTCTAACTGCTTTAAAAAAAAACGAAAAAAAAAAAAAGTACAGATCTTTAGTCACTTCCCTAAAATATGAAAAAGATCATCTTCCGGGCATGCTTATTTCTCCCCATTGATTATATTAGCAACCTACAGTGACTAACTGACTTTAAATCTGATTTTCACATGTCATCCAATTCTCACAAATGTCAGCTTCTGAAGAGATTCATTCAAGAGGGGAAATCTTGCCTCATGTATCTTGGGAGGAATCTACTGTATCAGAGACAAAAATTAATCTAGGATGCATATCACACAAATGAAAACAGACATTTTAGAGAAAAAGGAGGATTACTCAGAATTTTCATGATGATACTTCATGAATTTTCATACTGAATACAAGTAAGAAAGGCTGTGAACTACACATAGCCTTCACTCTTGTTTCTACGTTTATTTTTGGAGAGCAAATATTAAAATAAATATATTTGGATGCTACTATAAGTTGAGCAACAAATCTGATGCTGCTTTCTGCTAACCAAAAGCAACATAGTATTAACACATAACTATACACCAAAGAATTTGAATCCTCACTTTCTGCTGAGGATGATGGCTGCTTCTAGGAAATTTAAAGCAGGTTTTCAACACATCTGTAATTAAGGACACAGTTTAAATACATAAAAGAAAATTCTGATCTCTAAGGCAAAAAAAAATTTACACTTATCTAAGACAAAACTTTACTCTTCCTGACAAAAAAAATATTATTAACTCAGATACAGCAAGGATCTAATAATCTTGAGACATCAAAACTTACATTCTATAGGTTTTTTTGGGGGGGGGGTGGTGGTGTTTTTTAAAAATCATGGTCATCAATCAGTTAAAGACAGTTAGGGTAGTTTACATGTAAAAGATTTTTTGTATATGGAATGTCCCAATAAGTTTGAATACGTATTTTCCAGTGACAGTTGCTACACAAAAGTACCAATCAATCTTGGAAAAAATACTCCTCGATAAACAGCTTCCGTAAGCTGCGCTGCAGCATTATATGCAGAAGAGTTCCAATGGTTCCAGTGAACACAGTCCTGGTGCGCTTCAATGCTATGAAGTCACTGAAGGACAGAAGAATAATTATCAACTAAACTAAACCTTAATGAATCTCCAAAAGGAAAAGTTAGACGTATTTGCTAATTCAGTAAAGCCAAAGGGAAGTAGAAAAATTAAAAAAGCTCAACCAAAAAGATGGAAGCAGCCATGCATATACTCTGTACTCTATGAAATCAAAACACAGGCAAAAGGAAAACAGAACAATATGGAAAGCAGTGAGAACAGTTACAAAACTGTGTATGTTGTTAAACAACTTTTAAACAGGGATTTTTTTTTTCTTGTAAAGGAAAATATCATGAAACATATGCAGTTCTAGGATTGATTTTCAGTAGCAAGGCAAAAACAAAGCAAGCTGGAACTTGATAATGTACCATATGCTTTTCAGAAACAACTGAGAACTAAAATTGAGGAAAAGCTTTCAGTAATCTAGTTTACATGTTCGCCACTGTATTTCTGCTGCGACTCAGTGGATGCAAACAATCTGAAAGCCAAAAAATGGGATTCTAACAATTATTTAATCTGTTTTTATAGCCATCTATTATGCTGCTGACCGGAAACGTCCTCCTATTGTAACAAGTTATTAATTTTAAGATCAAAGGTTTAAAAATTTTAAAAAAGAATTGGTTTTAGCAATACTAACTTAGATAACAATCGACATTTCAGTTCAAAGAACTTGCACTTAAATTCATACACAGTATATATATAACACACAGACCCACACCATGTTACATATATACGCACACACCCCTCATATATACAGAATCATAGAACTGCTTTGGTTGGAGGAGGCCTTTAAGTCCAGCTGTTAACCTAACACTGCTAACTCACTACTACATCATGGCCCTTTGTACACACAGTGGGATTTTTGGAAAACCCACTAAGCACCTAAGCTTCTGAATAAAGTTTGGAGGATAAGCAACCAGCTTCCCAAGCCAGAATTATTACTTTATCACTATACCCTGCTGAGAGATAAAGTTGACTGAAGCTCAAACCCAATGTGTTCCATTCCCCAAGAAAATCAGTTAACAGGTATTGGGCTATACTGAGAGTGCTATCTACCTTCTAGGTAATAAAGGACACCAAGGTTATACAGGGATGTCTCACTTTGCAGCTGTTAGCTTCAGAAGGCCCAAAACTCTGGGGCTGCTGCAAACGTGTGACAGTGATTTTCTGATTAGTCTTGGAATAGCACTTTGTGTTGTAGAAACTTTCCGAAACAATTTAACATCAGTCTAGTATCAGGAAAAAAAAGTATGTTAAAGAAAGTAGTTAGAACTCTTGTCTCCTCATTTACCTCCCAATCATGAATTTACCTCCTCCCACCAAATCAGGACTTGTGCAATCAGGCACATCCTTCCTGTCCAGCCTCAGCAATAATCAGTAAAGCCTCCCTATAGCAGCTACGCTTACATGAAAAACTCTCAAGCGCTTCTGTCCTCATATCACGTTTTCTCAGGGTCACTTGGTTTCTGTCAGCTCCTATGAATCTTCTCTGTACTTCACCCACAACTTTACTCACCACCTGGTAGTACATTACTCATGCTGAACACAGTGATGAGAAGGTGCAAAAACAGTACTTCTGTGCTTAATAGAGAGGGAGGAGCAATTGGGTCTAAAGTCTTTGCTTTTCCTTTTCACCAGTTTTGTCCTGTAAATACTAACAGTAGTCCCTTGTTTTGTGGGACATAGAACAAGGAAGTCTCCCACAGCAGCACTGAGTAGCATATGAACATCCGCACAGTTTAAGCTCCCCATGTTTTCTGCCTGAACACGCTCATTTGTCTAATTTTGTAGATTGTTTTGTTTTATAACATGGTGGAAAGTTACAGCTCTAACCCGATCAAACACTTCCGCTATTTGAAGCGTATGACCTTTCATCTCAACATGTTCAAATATTTGTACTGCTATTTCACATTTAAACTGCTAGCAGAACTTCAAGTATTTGAAATAGATTATCTTGAAGATATGAACTGTTCCAGAAAAGTGCTAAAGGGTCTGTATTCATTTGGTAACTCAGTTATGCAGTGACCACATATGTCACAATAATTCAAGTAGTTAATTTTGGTAAGATGCAGGGAAGGGGGAATTGACTCAAAAACCCTCAGATGTCTCACAGCTGAACAAAACCTTCAAGTTTAGTCTGACACAGGAAATACCAACATATAAACAAAATACTTAAAGAATTTTATACTAGGTTTTCAACACCCTTCCAGTCAGGACTGACTGAAACTAATTATAATAGCTCAGTCCAACCTACACACTATGAAGACAGAAGAACATGTACATTTATTTACATAGACAAAACAGCTACGAATTTTGATTGCAGGAACACAACTTCTGTCAGCACTACAGATTATGTTTTAGATTATTCAATCCAACCCCATGATTCTGTAATGAAAGAAAATGGAGAAGTAGTTTTCGTATTTTAAGGAGGTAACACCTACAGAATGTGTCTACTGTAAATAAGCAAATAGGAGACTTTCAGAAAAATGAGCAACTCCATCATGAAGGCAAGTCTTCACACTTGTAGCTTCAAAGTTACAAGAAAAAAGGAATATAATCAACTAATATTCATGTTAAAAGATTTTCTAAAATATTAAAAGGTTCAGAATTACTGTTTTGTACTTGAATACATCACACCATTTGAAAGTAAACATCCTTTGAAAGTATATACCATTAGCACGTCATATAAAACAAACATAACAAGAAATTTTAAGACCCATATAAATAAATAATAGCCTGCCTGGCCTTTCTGTGGCCTAAGTCTTAATTGGGCAACCTAGACAGAGCAAGCAGTACCTGCAATTCTGGCTTTCCCATACTTCAGATATACAAAGTGTTTTCATTAGTGATGGCTTTTAAATCACCAGATGCAAAAAGCGTTTCCAACAAAGTTTCCTGCCACTGAATAAACACATTTGCAGATTCATGAGTCATGTATCAGATGTGAAGGAAGGATCACAAAACAAAAGTTACGACCTTCACTACACACTGTGAAACACAGAACGGTTGATGACATTGTGGTGTAACTGCTAGTTAACAGGAAATAAAGAAATAAATTGACTTTCTTTATGGACGATTGAGAATCTGCCCAATGCTTTCTAAAGATTCCCTTTTCTCTTTTTTAATATACACACTTCCACCTCCAGTTCCACTTTAGACAGTATTCTTAACAAGCTACCTTTTTTTAATAAAAAAAGGACACTGACACCATACATGATGTTTGTCCCTTAAAAAGATTAACAGAAACCCCCACAAATTCATTTCTTTAAGGAAATTCTTTGCTTGTTTTCGAGTTTTGATGTTGCTTGGCAGGAGAAAGAGACATTTTAATGAAAAAGTATCCCCAAAAGAACACTTAAACTCATATCTGACTCAAAATTTTGCACCATTACAGAGTAAGCTTGACGGCACAGCTTGATAGTCTTATTTTTGGGAAGGAAAGAACAAGTAACTCAGTCTTAACTATCTTTGAAAGGTCATGGTGATTAGGGGAGGTTCTCAGGGATTGGTAGAAAGCAAATGTCACTGCAATCTTCAAAAAAGGGCAAGGAGGAGAATCCAGGTAGCTACAGGCCAGTCAACATCACCTTCAGCTCTGGGAAGATGAGCAGGCAAATCTTCCTAGAAACCATTTCCAAACACATTAAAGAGGTGGTTGGGAGTAGTCTGTATGGATCCACAAAGGGGAATGCCTGACAAACCTCGATGGCCACCTACAATAAATTTACTAGCTTGGTGAATGAGGGGAGAGCAGTAGCTACTGTTTATTATGATTCTAGCAAAGCTTTTGACACTTTCTACATAATACGCTCACACAGAAACTAGTGAGATGCAGACTGAACACAGACACTAAGACAGACTGAAAACAACTGCCAGTCTCAAAGGATTGTGATCAGCAGTGCAAAGTCCAGCAGAAGGCCATTCACTCATCTACCTTGGTGGCTGATTCTGGGGCAGATAATGTTTGCTATCTTCTTTAATGACCTCGGTGATAGGACAGAATGCACTATCAACAAGATGGTTGATGCTCTAGAAGGCTGCACTGCTGTTAGCACATCCAGAAGGACCTTGACAAGCAGAATGGGCCCTTCTCCTGGTCCCAGTTAGCACAGAACTAACTCTGTTCAGTGATTACACTTTTCAGCTCAGGCTCTTCTAAGTGACGACACTCTCTGAAGTTAATGTTATATTTTTACAGACAGTTTCTGCTTCTAGCATTGACAACGCTTGATGTTTACAGTCACTGCCAGGGGCTGGGGTGCAGAAAGGCTCTTGCTTACACTTGCTCCTGTGCAGACCAAGGTCACTGCTAAATCCTGTGTCCCACGGTGGGGGTGCAGTAAGTGAGAGGCTGCATCTGCAGGGAGGAGCTGAGGAGACAGGTGATCCTAAACTAACCAGCAAGGTGTTCCATCCCATATACTTCATATTCAGCATAAAGCTGAGGGACCACAAGTGTCAATCTCTCTTCTTCAATGGCCACTAACCGAGAAGGACTCTGTCAGTTCTGTCCTCAATCCCAATCTGTGCATTCCTGAATCAATTCCAGTTCAAGAATCCAGCTCCTGATTCTGCCTTCCGTCTGCCACTGAGTCCAGTCTGGGCCTTTTCAAGTGCCTGCCCACAGCATCAGTGGTGACAGTGACATAATTGCCATCAGGGGAGTTTGGTTTGATATAGGTTTTGTATGTATTTATATATATTTCATGTTGCTATTGTTTCATTAAAGCAGGTTTGGTTTTCCAATTTGTAAGTCTCTCTCCCTTATTCCCTGTCTCTTCCCCTTCCAGGAGAGAGAGGGCTTAACAGAGAGTATCTGTCATTTGTCTATTGGCCAGCCCAGCTCTAATCTTTGACACCCAGCAGGAAACTCAGTAGTTCAACACAGGGAAATGAGAGATTCTGTACCTGATGAAGAATAATCCCATGCACCAGAACACACTGGAGGCTGACTGGGTGAGAAGTAGCTTTTCAGAAAACTAATGGTGGACAACTTGAATGTGAATCAGCAAGGCACCTCAAGTCAGAAAAGGCCATCAGCATCCTGGGTTGCATTAGGAAGAGCATTACCAGCAGGTAATGGGAGGTAATCCTTCCACATACTCAGCACTGGTGAGACATCTGGAGTTCTGTGTTTAGTCCTAGGGTACCCAGTATAAGAAGGACATAGACACACTGGAAAGAGTCTAGCAAAAGGCTGCAAAGTTTATGAAGGGATTGGAGCATCTGACTTGTGAGGAGAGGCTGAGAGAGCTCTGACTGTTCAGCCTGGAGAAGACATGTACCAGGGGAGACCTTGTTATCAATGTGCACGAATACCTGAAGGTAGGAGGAATAAACAAAACCAAGCCAGACTCTTCTCAGTGGTTCTCAGTGGAAGGACAAAAAGTCATTGGCACAAATTGAAAATCAGAAATTCTTAGTAAAACGTAAGAAATTATTTCACTGTAAGGATGAGTTGAATACTGGGGAACAGAGTACCAGGGAGGCTGTGGAATCCCTTATCCTTGCAGATACACAAAAGCCAACTGGACATGGTCCTCGGCGACCTGCCCCTGACCCTGCTTTTGAGTAAAGGAAAGCTCAACTCCATCATCCACAGAAGTCCAATTTCAAGGGTTGTGATACATCTATAAGAATTTTTAAACAACGATAATGAAAAAGAAGAATATTCACAACTGGGTAAAGAAAAGAAACACTGGTGGTATGTTTAACTTTTCATTCTTCTTTGCTTGCAAGACTTTTAACTTGAACTTTTCAAGGCAGAACATGTAGGGATACACTAACAGTTCTCTTCTTGCGCATTACAGATTACTACTTCTAAACACCAGTATTTGAAAGAAGAATTGGAAGAGGAAGAAAGTTTGGATATTTTTTCCCTTTTCCTAGAATGCTCTGTCTATACATTTCCTAGAAAAGATGTATCAGCTCTTTCTCTGCATTTAAGATTCCCCTAAACTGTGAAGAACTCACTGCAGCCCAAACTTTATCTCGTGAACTGCTGCAATTCATTCTCCAGCCTCATTTTAGAGCTTGTCTGTGTTACTACCCTACAAATTAATTCCTCTTTATGCAGAAGAAATAATCACTTATCATGAAGATCAAACTTGGGAATAGCAGACTGTAAGGGGCTTCCCTAGATCATCTAGTTCAGTCTCTTGATCACAGAGGCAGTGATCTCTCAATCCATTCAGATACTTCAAACCACTTGATTTTTCACTCCTTTTCTCTCATTGGAAGCTGCTCCAGAAACGTGCTTATCTGGGGGTTAAAATATTCTTCCTAGGTTGAAGATATGAGGAATGTATACATTTTTTGACAACACTTCTTCCTCACTAGAACTGATTTTTCTAAAGTTGTCTGAAACCACAATAATAAGTTTTTCTATCACTTTTTTGGTGATATCACCTTTTGTTTTTGTCTAAAAAAAAAAGCAATTTGAAGTGTCCAGGCAGACAGGAACATACAAAAGCAAGTCCCACCATTCAAGACAACCTGTTGTAAACATCAGCCTGTAGGCCACAGAGTTGTTAGCAAATGTTGTGCCTGAGCTAGTAAGCTCTACCACAGGGGAAAGTTTATTAACCTTAACAATGTCATCTCATAGTGTAAATATACAGCTTCCAAATTAAGACTCAAGCACGGCTAGACAACTTGGCAGCTGTTTGGTCCCATCGTTCTAGGAAGATGTTCTTTCATTGAACAGGTTTTCTGCTTCATACTCCTCACAAGTATCTTTTCTACACCAGTTCTTCTTTCATCTCAATCTCTAAACACACGTATGACCAAAGCTGCAGAAAAATACTCCCGATGAAGGATCACTATTTTTTACAGTGTCAGTATGTCAATGATGCTGTTGGAAGAAGAAAAAGAAGAAGATATTGAAGTTTCCTTACCTGTTGCGCTCCATCCCCACTAACAATAGGGGAAGTCAGAAGAGGGATTTCACTACTTATAATCGAAGTGGTATCCAGTAACGGTGGATGTTCTGCCATCATTGATGGTACACTAATTCACAAGATCACCTGCAGAGAGAAGTTATTCAAATGGTTAAACTATACAAATATTTCTGAATAATTACACTTTAAGAACAGCCTCATTTAAAAAAAAAAAAAAGAAATTAGACACCACTAGAAAGTATGTTCCCACAACATTCCAGCAATCAAGTAAACCTGAAGCTGTGTTTGCCTTATTTACAGAGCGGGTGGTTGAGACCCCCTCTAGCGGCTGAATCTTAGAAGACGACACATCACACACAGTCTTGGAGCGAACAAACCTGATCGTTAACCAAGATTTTGGCTAAGTTCGACTGGCACATCTGACAAAATGCCTACTGGGGAAAAAACGAAGCAGCAGTTGCCTTAGAACTTACATATATAGTGTTCTTGCTTATATAAAACTGGTAAAAACCTGAGATCTATGAATAGGGTTTCTTTAATTGCCAGCCCACTTTTTCTAATATTATAATGAGAGAGACACTTATTTTAGGAACAACTGGTTCCTAGGAAACGTCCAAGTGAGACACATATTAAGAAAAAAAAACATCTTCTACACAATCTGACATTTCTTTACTTTTAAATAGCTATGTCATTTTGATAACCAGTGGCCCTTTAGTAGCTTTACCAGCAGCTAAAACTTGAGGTGAGTGGGTAGGGGGGTGGGAAGTAATGCCTGCACACAAAATTATAACTCTCATAACCGTACTATGAAAAAGCCCTTGCTACTGCACACTGTAAAGCTACATGAAATTTGATGACAAGGAAAAAAGCCACGCAGGCAAAAGGCTCATGAAAGCAGCTATCCACTTCAACTCTGATGAGCGTCTAGTAACAGTGTAACAGAAAGCAGGATTCAGCCAAGCATTCTTTTCAATTACATTAACAAGTCATAAGTAATGTGTTTTATGATATCTTGCATGTTAGTGCTATATGAAGACTGAATGGAAGAATTAAGAACAGAAAAGCTGAAGATTACCATTTTTCCATGCCGGAAATATGTACTGCAAGTCTAATAAGCTGCTTTCGAAATTTTATTTCATTTTGTTAAAAAAAAAAAAAAAAAATCAGTAAGTTATACTGGTTTAGTGTACTGCATCCCAGCCAGACTCAGTACATTTAGCTTTTGAAATAAAAAAAAAATTAGGTCAGCAAGAATTGAGAAATTGATATTTCCATCTGTATTTCTGTTTTGTTAAGAAAGAATTCACTAGAGGTGAACGGTACATTCAGAATTCCATCAAGTTAATCACATTTTGCATCTAAACCCAGTGTTTAACATGAAACAGACATAAAGATTAAGCTGAGAATAAGCTTGTATAGTACTTCTAATGCAGAACTGCCTCTCTTATCCAGTACTTACAGTAGCCTGGTGAATATAAGTACGTACAATTTTAAATTTACACAGCCTGACAGTCAGTAATGTCAGAGGTTTTTAAGGTTTTGCCTCGATATCATCTGACTAATGAAACCCTACAAACACTTTTCAACTTCTAACAAGACATGCTGTCTGCTCATAAACAGAAATGCTTACTAGTTAGAGAATGTAAATCAAGAGAGAGTCGATAAAAATTCAAGGAGTGATAAAGTCAGCTTAATGACCCTGACTCTGGTACCAAGTTACAGAGATTGTATTTGGTTAACCTAAAGAGCTGCTGTTCCAGCTTACTGCTCAGAAGTGTTTTCTACAACTACCCGCATCCCGCCTGATTGTCTGCTTCTACTTGTTTGCCCTTCCAAGGCACTTGTCGTTGGACATCTGCTGTGGGTTGAAATCTGTAGTACAGTGCTGTCAGTACAAGAAAACTCACACGGAAAAAAGGACTTCACATTTTGTTGAAAATGCATTAACAAAGCACTATAAGCCTCTCCTACAGCTACACAAATACAGTATGACTTAGCTTTTCCCACACTGAAAGTCGTTCTACTATACAACCATGAATGTGGAAAAAAAGCATTCTAAAATTATTTTAGTGGTTTTATTTACTTTCCTCATATATTCTGTAAAGATAAATATTGGGGAAAAAATTACCTCTAGAATAAAAGACTTTGAAACCTAACTGCAATTACTTAAGAATTCTCCACCACTTATGACAAGTCATTTACACTTGCTTAACCAGACTAAGTCTCCCAAGCAGTAAGGACAGTTTTATATTCCTAGCTTACTTTAAAAACTTTCCTGCTCGTCAAAAAATTCCTTCTGGCTACAGCCAGTCTCCACCACTTCTGCAGGTGGCAGAGGGCTGGTGAAAGTTACTTAGACCATCTTTCAAGCTAGCGAGTTTGATAAGCTTCCCAGGATATTATCCCATGACCGTTTAATGTAAAATGAATGCACAGCCTGGAAGCAGAGGTTAGAATGAAGGCATTCCTCCTCCTGTGATAGCTATAACCAGGCTTGCTCTTGTGCCATCTCTTGATCTTACAGCCCCAAATACTTTGCACTCCTATCTGAAGTCTCACAGACAGAAAGTTGATTCCAATACTCCAAGCTACAACACACCACACTCCCAGACTAAGCCGGCTTGAATTTTCCCAGGTTTAAGTTGAATCCAGCTCATTATTCCCAAGCCACCATGCTGATGACTCGTCTTTTGTATGAGAAAGCACTAACTTTCTCTATCATACACAGTGACTTTTGACTGAATTCATAACTTAGGATGCAGTCAGTGCTATCACCATTTATTAGGTACGAACCTAAACATGTCTATCAAATTGGACACCAGTGAAAATTAAGCATAACCCAAACTAACTCAAATACAACTGTCATGACAACTTGTTCAGTCCTTCCAAGACGGGAGCAGCTCTGGACATAAGTAATGTTTGGTCTCAGGTTCATTCATTTAGTATCTCACACAGATATTTAATGGTTTGATTTGTATGAAAATTAAGTTCCCACGGGCCATCGGGTGAGTGCTTAGGTCAGCAGTCCACCCTCAGCACACAGCCCTCAGTGTCTTAACTGCAACAGAGCTCAACTCCATGTCTGGATTCAAATGTTTGATTTATTCTGGACATGAAGTACGCTCCTCATCAATAAACCCTGTCAAGAGGTACTAGGTATAGTGTTATTCCTGACACCCTCTACAATAATAATAAAAGTGCTACCTGTCAAACTGCGTAATCAATCCAGGGAAAAAAAATAAATCAATGCTTTCTTGACAATGCAATATTAGATTTCTCTGCAACGGCATTGAACTAGTCTTGAAGACTAAAGAAAGGTTTAAACTTCGCACCAATAAGGGTCTATGCTAGACGTGTCATCAAAATCCTTTTCCCTACCAACAGTCAATCTGTACAAGTCAGTGTGCATTATCTGGTCAGACAGTAAGACATGGTATGTCCATCAGCTGCAGATGCCTTTTCTTTTTAGCTATGAGGACAAATAGAGACCGATAGGAATTTGAAAAGGGAGAAGTACTGCATGGCAGAAGTCAGGTGAAATGGACAAAAAGTTGGCATCAAAATAAGGCTTAATAAATACATCTTGGAAATAAATATCATTATGTCACATTCGATGAAAGGATTATCAAAAGGGCACAGAGAAGAGCTTTTAAATCAGCAGACACAGACAGTCTGTATTCAAGAATTCTGGAAGAAAGAGATCTACCCAGACCTTTGAAAAAGACTTGCAGCTATCTTGAGTCCTCAGAAAGCCTCAGAGGTCTGGAAGAAAACTAGAGGTCTTGCATTAAATACTCTATTTTAAAAGGGTGAATGGGAAATGCTAGCCCTGTTAGCAAACAGCAATCTAAGAGCAAATGAAAGTGAACAGTTCACAAGATGTTATTTGTAAAGAATTAAAAAACAAGTATGATCGATGAAAAAAAAAGCTTATCCAATCAGCCTGATGAGAATCTTCTGCTGACAGATATTGCTGACAAAGGTACTAGTAAGAGAACTGAAAAAACAGTATTAAACCTTATTTGGCATTAACAACATTTCTCTTCAACAGACAGATATTACACGGATTGGAACTAGGCAGACAGCCCTTTAATATTAACAGTGAATACAGAGTTGATGAGCATTGTGTTTCTAATAGGAAGGGAAGGTATCAGTTCTTGGCTTCTCATTCGAGAACATGTTTTTAACTCAGCTCTCAGTAAAAAGAAAAAAAACTAGAAAGAGGGTCAGAAGGAAGTCTGGAAACGATAAACCATGACAGTGATAAGAGACCAAGTCATTTTCCTCCTCCAAAATGGCATAAATAGCTTAAAAAGCTAGGCATAACAAAAGGTTTTAATACATAAACAGAAAACTATTCTTTCTAAAACAAAACCAAAAAAGAATTAAAATCAATCCTGTGAAGGGTTGATTCTGTAAAGGACAGAATAATAGAAGTGGAGAACCAAACACAAGCTCCCCAAAACGCTGTATCAGTTATGTCAACAGGTGTACCTCACTTAGCAACAAGGATGGTTTCCCTGCCTCTGGCTGCAAATAACTACAGTCTCTGGAATAACGGATCACACTTTGTCTCCTATCTGCTGACTTAAAATTGTTACCTATTCCGAAGGGCAGTACAAGTGACTCCAACTTCTCAAAAATACTGTTCTGTATTGAAAATACTGAAAGCAAAGTATGTGCATACCATAATTTCAGCCTTACTTCACACAAAACTGCTCTGGACGATAGAACTATCTTCCAACTCCATCTAGTTTCCCAGTATACTCAGGATTTAGTGAGGTCTCGAAATGAACACAGGAAAAGCAACATGCATTTGGACAACAGGTAAGGCTCAGCCTGCAGAGCCATTACAAACAATTCACTAGCCTACTGTAGGCTTTCCGGCACTAGTGAAAACTAATGGATGCAGCAGCCTTCAGAACGGGCAAAATATAACATGTGGGATAAATCTAAGGATTTATTTAAGGCCAGCTCACTGGCCCATTCTTTCGGACATATTAAGAGGGACCAGACAAGGAAGATGACACATTAGATGAACAGATAGGTAATACACTGTTGCTAAGCACAGAAGCAGCAGCTGAGAAGTAATTTTCTGCTGGTGGCACATTAAAGGCATGGTTATTTAGAAATCTATAGTGACTCATGCACAGCAACAACTGCTGTAGGAACAACTATCTCATTTCTTGTCTTGTTACTTAATATACTGAACTAGTAGCAGACATTCAAAGTGTACTTCAGGATTGCTAACTCGGCCAACACTGTTCTTTCAGAATCTGCACTGAGTCTGTCCTAGGATGCAAGGAAAGCACAGTCTCCTGAGATTTCAACCAAGCTAGGTAGGTTAATGCTTTGCACAAGTCTTAGGTAGCAAACTACCTATTTCCCACTACCTCCAACTGAACTGCAATTCATTTTCCTTATCATCATTTGAATTTGAAAAGACTTTGAAAGATTTTTCCGAAGGCTATCAAAGCCAAAGCAAGTGAAGGCATCAAAATTTACTTGACATGAGATTTGTAATGTAATCCATTTTTTAATGGTTCCTCAGGCATAAGCCATGGATTATACTAACAAGCTAAAAGGCTAGGTGACATTAAAGCCCAAGGTCCGAGTTCCACTCAATAGTTCAGTAAGCAAGTTTGATGTCCTAAACTGTTTACAATTTAACTCAATTCAACAATTTAACTCAATCCTGAAATGCCTTCAGATTTGGTCCTTTTAACATTTCTGTGGCATTACTCTCACGTTCTGAAGACATATACAACTCCGCTTGTTACTCAGTCACTTGTTCATTAAGGATTAAGAAATACTCTAAGGCTGAGATCATTAGGCAGTGCATTTCCTCTGCACACGCAAGGGATCAGTGTTTCCATCTCCAGGAGACTCAACAGCTGATCTTAACGATAGTCTCTGAAAACACATCGGCATTACTCAGCTGGATCACCAAGGTAAAACAACATGAGTCAGCAGCACATGTTCTCATTGTAAAGGTTGCTAACAGCATACTGGGCTTTATTAGCAGAGAAACAAAGCTGATGGGCTGAGGAAGGCAATAATTCCCCATTACTCGGCATTTATAAGTTGGCATCTGGAATATCACATGCAGTTTTGGTCTTCCCAATCACCTTCTCCTCCGCAGTATAAGGGAGATGTCTTTCATGGGCAGTCTTTGTGGCAAGGAGAGGCTAAGAGCACTAGAGCAGCCAGGGGTCACCTGCTGGCTGGATACCACTACCTGAAGAGTGCTTATCACAAGCCTTACATCAAACTCTTCTCAGAGACATGCAGCACAAGTACAAGGAGTGATGAACATACGCTGCACCACTGGAAATTCTGTCTGGTTGTAAGGGAAAGAAGTCATCTTCACAATGGGAGTGGGGTAGCCCTGGTATAGGTTGCCCAGAGAGGCTGCAAAATCTCAACTCCGTAAGATCAGCAGTCTCTAAAGTAGGGTGTACACACCCCAGGTCATGCATAAGACAAGCCCCTAGGGGTGTGGGAAGAAAATATTTTCTGTCACTTATAAAAAAATATTTTAAAATAGTGTTTTTCATCTTTATCATATCCTTTCTGGGTTTTTTTTGTGTATGCTTTATAGTATACATAATATATATCAATATATTAGAACATGCATATAATTGAATAATAAATGTATATAAATCGGAGGTTCATACTTAAAATATTTTTACTGATGCAGTGCACGATCAAAAATGTTTGGAGACCACTGTCAAAACTTGGCTATGCAAGGTCTTGACAAGGGGCTGAAGAAGACATTCTCGAAAGACCCCTTCTGACCTGAATTATCCTATGAATTCCAGAGTATTAGTCAACCAAAACATGACACGTAATGCCAAAGTTAAATGTTTTTCAGTAGATCAGAACCTAGGAAGGTGACCGCATTTTGTCTCCCGAACTCTTAAAAGCTGTCATTAGTTTCTGGATTCTCTAACAGTGACAGTGCTAATCAAAATTCAGATTTGCAGACTTAAAGTTTGAACTTTCAAAAGACATACCCACAGCACTGTCAAAAACAGAATTACTTTATACTCTGACATTCCTCCTAAGAAAAGGAGGAAGGCTGCATTAGAATATATTACAAATTAAGTATTTATACTTCTGTATTAAGCACACAGCACCAACATGTTTCCCTCTTTGGTTGGGTTGTAGGCACTGCTATGATAAATGTAATGACAGCTAATAACATTGCTGTATGAAAAAAATGCAACTAAGGAGGTCTCCTTTCCTACGGATTCAATACTTCTGGTTACTAAGTTTGATATGAAGTACAGTTAATTGTTTTTTCTGCAACTGAAGCACTTAAGGCCACTTTCCTGGTGCTTACTGATGGAGAAATTTGCATCACTGCTTTTTTCTCAGTTTTGTGATTTATAGAGTGCTTCTTCTCTTCCTACCTATTATCACAACACTCACAGTAATTTAATACTCTATCACATCCACAATTCAGTCAAATTTGGTGACTGAAGAACATATTTATTATTACAGAGGACTGCACATACAGAGGGCCTTGATTCTATACAACAGGAAGACAGAAGTTTAAGTGGGGACAAAAGTGCCTGACACAGTTGGCGCAGTGCAAGGAACAGACTCAAAATCAATAGCAAATGTTTCCAAATCATGTGTTGCTATTACGCGAGAGGTGACAAAAACAGGGCCATTCCATGATTTGTCAGTAGTGCAGTTTCATACATGCTTCAGCCTGTATCACATTACAACTGCCAACTCGAGGTTGCCATAAGGTGCGTTATCCCAGAGGGCTCAGTACAGCAGAGCAGATGCACATTCCTCCCTCACCCATGTCCTCCTGCAGATAAACTCCACTAGGAACCACAGGCAAGGCTCATCCTCCAGTCCAGAAAACTTCAAGTAAGAAGCAAAAGCTTCTCTGAATAGGAGACAGCACTTCCTAGTTTTGCCAAACACCAATGAATGAACTTATAGGACCAAAAAGGCCATAAAACAATCTTAATGCAGGAAGTGCTTTAATTTTGCCTTCACCAACATGAAGACAGCTGGTGCACTTTAAAAATAAGTACCTTTCAGACAGCTGAAATAATAAAGTCCTATTTTATTTAGATTAGAGCCTCATATCTGAGCGAGTCTTCAAGAAGATGCAAAATTTCCTGTGATTGAGGTGTTTATAAGTACTCACCACATCCATTCTTTAGTGCCTACTGTGAGATAAATTTATTTTTTATTATTTCCTACAGTCCTTCAAAGATATCTCTTGCCTTCCAATTTGAGACTTAAAAAAATTACTATTGTGATTTCCTCCAACCTGTCAAATCGGCCATCCAGTTCAGAAGTCATCAGATAAAAGTGGACAAATACAAGTTGTCCAAGATATGAGGAAATTTCTAGCAACAAAATACACCGATGCATCCCTAAGGTGAAGGGGAAACAAAGCATACACAACAGGTGTTAGTTGCGTCATTTTTGCACTACTGGAAAATGATGCAGCTGGTGTAGAAATACATTGGAACATAATTATCCAGAGATCCATAAGGTTGTAGCTGAGCTATTAAAGTTATGAAGCATGCTGAAGAGTTTCGTGTTTGCTTTTAAGAATGAGAATTGAGCAGAATTATTTTAGTTTCACACACACACACTTACCATATTTTCTAGTCACACAGTTTCAGATGTGGCAATTACAGTATACCAGCATTTCTTTTTCAGTTCTGAACTCATTATTTCATTTAATACGCTATTTATTTAAAAAGATGTGCTTTGTTTCTCATCAAGTATTTTTCCCATTTTAGAAAACTGTTTCCTGGAAAACTTAATAAAACATTTTCCAACAGAAGGTTGAAAAGTGTTATTTTTTGTTAGAAGAAAGGTGTTCTGTGGAACATTTTTATTTCACTAATTTGACAATCTCCTTTTAAGTAAAGTGAATCTGAAATGGCTATTCCCTTCAGTCTCATTCATAATACTGAAGTTGCAGATAGGCAATACAAGAAAGTTATTTTAAAAGTATAGTTTCGTAAAGTAAATCAACCAAGTCGAAGTCTGACATCCACTACAAACAGTAAATCAAAATACCTGAAAATTAAGATATGCAAAATATTTTAATCAGCACTGGAACTCCCCACAGGAAAAAAGAATCTACAATGTCTACCATAAATAGGGAAATACTTTAGCTGTGGCTCTCACAGTGTTATAGTCACTCACTAAACACAATTCTCAAAAGTCTGAGGAACACAATACACATCTGTTCATACTACGTAACCACTGGAAGGAGAACGCTACAAGTTGTAAGATGAATGCAATACACTGTCATAAAGAAAATACTGATTGATGAGCAAATACAAGTTGCACTTCACAGCCAAAATGATTACTAGATCTAATCATTCCCAGAAGAACTGCCTGTTCTTCTCAAAGCAAAAAATGGCCAAGCCACACAATGCATTGCAAGAGTTCAGCATATTATAGTAAGTGAATACTTACTTCACGTTACCTTCATACTCCAGGTTATGAACTGCAAAGACTTAGGAGCAGTTTCAAATCAGTTCATGCATTCATGTCATGGGTACTATAATCTATATGAGAATGCATAGTAGATAAATGGAAACACTCCAGCTGTTCAAGCTTAATGCATTTGTATTTATGAGCCAGCAGTTTTTGAACCTGAGCCAAAGAAGCTAAGCTCTCACTAGTAGCTGATGTAGAAAATGAAACTTTTGAAGGTGAATACTACATAGAGAAAAACTAGATACTGATAAACCAGTCACCTGGAAAGACACAATATGTTCATGGACACTTACCACCTCATCTTGTCCAGCACAACTATTAAATGCTTGACTGTACGTAACAAGAGCAGTGCAGTGGAGACTACCTGAAAACACCACATTCTGGTTATTATTAGGTTCTCAAAAAAACCCCTCCCACAGTCCTTATCTGGATGAAGTACATATATCTTGAAGCTCTTGCATAAGAACTATTCAGTACTTTCCAACTATTTGCCCCTCCCTCTTACACCTTCAAAGAACAGAAGCCTAAACTGGTTCTGTAACTTTTAGGAAGTGCAACCATATCACAAATCAGAATATGTTCATTTTACTCAGAACTAATCTGATAGTATGTGTTTTAAAATCAATGAGTAAACTGTCAGCACTCAGCTGCAAACTTATGCCTCGTCTTTAGCAGATACATTAATCTGATTCACAACCACACATTGTTTGGGAGTTATATTGTGCCCTCCTTTGTCTAATAGGATATTGTTACGAATCATTCTCAAAAAGAAATGAGGCACAAGAACTGCAAGAAGTATTTTTTGCAAATATTTTTTACAAAGATCTCTAATGCAATTCCACTTTATTTACGCTACGCTGATCTAAACTATGGGGCTGTTTTGTTTTACACTCTTGTTACTCTCAAGGACTTCCTTAAAGCCTCTTAGTTTTGCTTTTATATCAGCTAAATTAAGTTCTTCTAAGCTTCTGCCAGGACTGGATTTCCTTCAGTTTATTTTGTGAAAATCACATGAGTTCAAAAACAACACAGCCTTTCCCAGTTAACCTTACTCTTGCCTTCATTTCTGTTTAAGAACATGCTTATTTTTTAAGAAAACAAGCAAAATCAATGCCAAGAATTAAGCTACTTCCTCATTTGTTATTGAGGTAGCTATGAGTAGCAAGGACAAATTTTCTAAGTGATTTTTTATAAGATTCCTTTAAGGCAAACTAAAAACCACGGATATTAATGTGATGTAACTGGTCAGTGAGATAAATTTATTGCAAAGACAGCTGTTGGTGTTGGAGCTACAAAGAATGCATGATTCAAGCAGCACGAACAGCTTTTAAAGAACCTTTATGAAACATCTTTTTCCTGCTTATTCTGAAAAATGAAAACTATGCTACCCAAATGCAAGATGACAGAGAATTGATGAGGCTACAAGTCTAACCAATTTTAAGATTTCTCTCCACTGATAATCTCTGGAAAACTTTTAGGTCTCTGCTTCCATAAAGAACAGGATAATAGCACAGAACATGACAAGACAGGCATATGGAAACTGCTTCCCAAGAGTAAAAATCCACCAAAAAAGGTGTTTTGGGGCTCGACAAACACATTTGAAAGATGTTCTTTTATCAAGACTTTAAACTGCTCTAAATCAGTTCTGCTAAACTGTGCTAGCAGGTCCCACTTGCAACTGGTCAACAACATAGTGAATTAAACTGCAGGACAAACAGTTTAAAATTAATTGTACAACAGTGGGTCAGTTTTAACACTGAACAGTTGCCTGATCCATTTCACTTACG
The DNA here is from genome assembly GCF_000710305.1 of Buceros rhinoceros silvestris. Taxonomy (NCBI): domain Eukaryota; kingdom Metazoa; phylum Chordata; class Aves; order Bucerotiformes; family Bucerotidae; genus Buceros; species Buceros rhinoceros. The sequence goes on along the minus strand of NW_010403021.1, from coordinate 605 downwards.
CAAATACATAAATAAATGCCAAGCATAGGAATAAACAGAGAGGAACTGCTTCTTCCAGTGTCAGTGAACAGGATTCATGATAGACCACGATAGTAAAAAGGGTCAAGAGCCAGTTGCCCTGGCAGGTGCTTCCCTTCCCTAATACTAAACTTAGTCACAATGGTACTGAAGCATTTACTTGCATGCAATATAGGAAAAAAAATTAAAGCAGGGTAGTCAAACAGCATCTCAAGCTGAACACAACTCTTGAAAACTGAATATGCTGCTCATGCAAGAGTTCACCAATGGAAGTCTCTCCAGCTACTGAAAGGGAAGACCAAGCAAAACAAGAGCAGGTTTCTCAGATGATAACACCACTTGGTTCTCCCAAGTTCTACACCATCCTCCAAGACCATGGGACCAACTAGTTTGACTCCCCAATCAAATCAAGCGGACAAAGCTGCTCTCAGCTTCCTATTTTACACATGAAGTTGCAATGCTGAATAGTTATCAATTCGTTAACAAAAATAAAGCCGCACAATCAGAAACTAATCTGGAGCTGTATTGCCATGATATACATAAGTAAATGTACTGGATTTCATCATCATCATGGCTTGGCTTCATGA